>NW_028321132.1:0-20000 GCF_062004578.1 Staurois parvus
GCGGACGCGTTTGATGGAGGGGGGGGGGCAGGGGACGTGTGTGTGATGGAGGAGGGGGGAGGAGACGTGTGTGTGATGGATCGGCTGAGTGTGATGGAGGGGAGGGTGGAGACGTGTGCGTGACGGAGGGGGGGGGAGCTGAGGAGATGGAGATGCGCGTGTGATGGAGGAGGAGGGAGGAGAAGACGTGCGTGTGACGGGGGGGAGGAGCCGTGTGTGATGGAGGGGGGGAGGAGCCGTGTGTGATGGAGGGGGGGAGGAGCCGTGTGTGATGGAGGGGGGGAGGAGCCGTGTGTGATGGAGGGGGGGAGGAGCCGTGTGTGATGGAGGGGGGGAGGAGCCGTGTGTGATGGAGGGGGGGAGGAGCCGTGTGTGATGGAGGGGGGGAGGAGCCGTGTGTGATGGAGGGGGGAGGAGCCGTGTGTGATGGAGGAGGGGGGAGTAGCCGTGTGTGTGATGGAGGAGGGGGGAGGAGCCGTGTGTGTGATGGAGGAGGGGGGAGGAGCCGTGTGTGTGATGGAGGAGGGGGGAGAAGTCGTGTGTGTGATGGAGAGGTAGGAGCCGTGTGTGTGATGGAGGAGCCGTGTGATGGAGGAGGGGGGAGGAGCCGTGTGTGATGGAGGAGGAGCCGTGTGTGATGGAGGAGGGGGGAGGAGCCGTGTGTGATGGAGGGAGGAGACGTGTGTGATGGAGGAGGGAGGGAGGGAGGAGCCGTGTGTGATGGAGGGAGGGAGGAGCCGTGTGTGATTGGAGGAGGGAGGGAGGAGCCGTGTGTGTGATGGAGGAGGGGGGAGGAGCCGTGTGTGTGATGGAGGAGGGGGGAGGAGACGTGTGTGTGATGGATCGGCTGAGTGTGATGGGGGGGGGGGGGGAGGAGACGTGCGTGATGGGGGAGGGAGGGGAGGGTGGAGACGTGTGCGTGACGGAGGGGGGGGGAGCTGAGGAGATGGAGATGCGCGTGTGATGGAGGAGGAGGGAGGAGGTGACGGGGGGGAGGAGCCGTATGTGATGGAGGGGGGGAGGAGCCGTGTGTGATGGAGGGGGGAGGAGCCGTGTGTGATGGAGGGGGGAGGAGCCGTGTGTGATGGAGGAGGGGGGAGTAGCCGTGTGTGTGATGGAGGAGGGGGGAGTAGCCGTGTGTGTGATGGAGGAGGGGGGAGTAGCCGTGTGTGTGATGGAGGAGGAGCCGTGTGTGTGATGGAGGAGGGGGGAGGAGCCGTGTGTGATGGAGGAGGGGGGAGAAGCCGTGTGTGTGATGGAGAGGTAGGAGCCGTGTGTGTGATGGAGGAGCCGTGTGATGGAGGAGGGGGGAGGAGCCGTGTGTGATGGAGGAGGAGCCGTGTGTGATGGAGGAGGGGGGAGGAGCCGTGTGTGATGGAGGGAGGGAGGAGCCGTGTGTGATGGAGGAGGGAGGGAGGAGCCGTGTGTGATGGAGGAGGGAGGGAGGAGCCGTGTGTGATGGAGGAGGGAGGAGCCGTGTGTGATGGAGGAGGGAGGGAGGAGCCGTGTGTGATGGAGGAGGGAGGGAGGAGACGTGTGTGATGGAGGAGGGAGGGAGGAGACGTGTGTGATGGAGGGAGGAGCCGTGTGTGATGGAGGAGGGAGGGAGGAGACGTGTGTGATGGAGGAGGGAGGGAGGAGACGTGTGTGATGGGGGAGGAGACGTGTGTGATGGAGGAATGGGGAGGAGCCTTGTGTGATGGGGGAGGAGCCGTGTGTGATGGAGGAGGGGGGAGGAGACGTGTGTGATGGGAGGAGGTTGATGTGTTGGGGGAGGGGCAGAATATTGTGGATTTTCCCCTTTCTCGGTCCCTTTGTCGTCTCCAGATCTGACCTCCTGGTGGAACGTCTCCTGTAAGCTCGCTCTCTTTTCTCCTGTAGGAGTCTCCTGAACAAGCCGAAGAGTGAGATGACCCCGGAGGAGCTGCAGAAACGTGAGGAGGAGGAGTTTAACACGGGGCCCCTCTCTGTGCTCACCCAATCTGTGAAGAACAACACTCAGGTCCTCATCAACTGCCGCAATAATAAGAAGCTGCTGGGGCGGGTGAAGGCCTTCGACAGGTGAGTCGGGCCCTGAGGATCTGTGGGGGTTCTGTGGGCGGAGCATGGGAAATGTCATCTTTATTATTGCATGAAATGGGAGGTCTCTGATTCTCAGACATCTGTCATCCTCATCCCTGTCCTCCTTCCCCCAGACACTGTAACATGGTCCTGGAGAATGTGAAGGAGATGTGGACGGAGGTTCCAAAGAGTGGGAAGGGGAAGAAGAAATCCAAACCGGTCAACAAGGACCGCTACATCTCCAAGATGTTCCTTCGAGGGGACAGCGTCATCGTCGTCCTGAGGAATCCATTGCTGGCCGGGAAGTGAGGACTTTTCCAGGACTATATTGTCACCTCTGCACACGGAGAGCTGGCATGTGAGGGTGGGACGGGTGAGGGGGGGTTCACATGTTCTGGGTTCCCCCATCGGTGACACCTCGGGGGTGCTCAGTTGTTTTCTAATAAAGTGGAGTTGTCATATTCCTGTGGGCGGAATGGACTTGCCTGTGGGCGGAGTCTCATTGGGCTGTGCCCTGCTAAGCTGACACATAGTTCGGGTCCCGGAATAACGAGGTCCCTCGATAACGGGTTCCCGGTATAATGAAGTCCCTGGTGCTGCGGGTTTCACTGAGTGGCCCCGTGGAGGTCACAGAGCAGATCTAAATGCAGAAACACAAATGTGTAGGAGGGCCCTGCTCCTAGTGATCCTGCCAGTAACACTTCCTGTCCTCGGGTGACACCGCTCACTCACTGCACTGTATCTATGGAATGTGGTCACCCTGGGGGTAGGGTGGAGGTTACAGAACAGTGAAGACCAACGCCACACTTTGTAGTCCGGGACAAGTTGGTTCTCTCTGGGGTAAAGGTTCAACATCAGTAAATGTGGACCGATGATTGGACGCACCCCCATCAGTGGGAAATGGTTTGGTCCATTGTGATCATCCTGTCAGTGAAATATTGCAGGTCTAGCCTCATAAGAGAAGGTAAGTGGCTCTTGGGGTCCTATCATGTCATGTGATAGAGGTCAGAGCCTTTCTCCTATCACATGACTCCCTCAGAGGCCTGAGCTCCCCAAGAGTCATTTACCTTCTATCACATGACTCCCCAAGGAGAAGTTAAGTGAATTGGCGGCTTCTGAGGGAGTCATGTGATAGAAGGTAAGTGACTCCTGGTTGGCTCTGAGGGAGTCATGTGATAGGAGAAGGTGAGTGACTCCTGGTTGGCTCTGAGGGATATAGGAGAAGGTAAGTGACTTGGTGGGCTCTGACCTCTGAGGGAGTCATGTGATGGGAGAAGGTAAGTGACTTGGCAGGTTCTGGCCTCTGAGGGAGTCATGTGATGGGAGAAGGTGAGTGACACCTGGTGGGCTCTGAGGGAGTCATGTGATAGGAGAAGGTAAGTGGCTCTTGGTGGCCTATCGTCATGTGATAGAGGTCAGAGCTGTTCTCCTATCCCATGACTCCCTCAGGCCTGAGCTCCCCAAGAGTCAATTACCTTCTATCACACGACTCCCCAAGGAGAAGGTAAGTGACTTGGCGGCTTCTGAGGGAGTCATGTGATAGGAGAAGGTGAGTGACTCCTGGTTGGCTCTGAGGGATGCAGGTGATAGGAGAAGGTAAGTGATTCCTGGTGGGCTCTGACCTCTGAGGGAGTTGTGATAGGAGAAGGTAAGTGACTCCTGGTGGGCTCTGGCCTCTGAGGGAGTCATGTGATGGGAGAAGGTAAGTGGCTCTTGGTGGTCTGTCATGTGATAGAGGTCAGAGCTGTTCTCCTATCACATGACTCCCTCAGGCCTGAGCTCCCCAAGAGTCCTTTACCTTCTATCACATGACTCCCCAAGGAGAAGGTAAGTCATTTGGCGGCTTCTGAGGGAGTTATGTGATAGGAGAAGGTAAGTGACTCCTGCTGGGCTCTGACCTCTGAGGGAGGCAGGTGGTGGGAGAAGGTGAGTGACTTTTGGTGGTCCTCTTTCTGGAAGGGTTGGGGTCCATGGACTGTTTGACCCTCTTGCACCTGGAAATCTGTCCTAAGGGGTATTCTACGGATAATAAACCAGCTGAGTTCTAAAGTAGAACTAGAGGGTAGACTAAGGGGGGGGGGGGGGGGGGGGGGGTAGAACCTAACAATATTTTTGGCCATCTGTGTCCCATTGGGGAGATTTCACTTCCTGTCCCAGAGCCAAACAGGAAGTGAGGAAATCCCAGCAATTTAAGGGAGTTTCTTGGGTCCCCGTTGGAAGATTCCTGTCCTGCTTTTCTGGGGACAACCCAAAATGTGGAATTTTCTTTCACTTTTACTGATTTAATGGTAAATGGGACAGCTAGAGAGGGGGAATCTCCCTAACGGGGCCACAGCAGTACCACCGGGGGGGGGGAATCTCATCCCTCCATCCACCACTACAAACCAGTTATGCCTTTTACTTATTCTTCAAAAAGATTCATGTTGGATTTTACATGATGATTGGGGAGTGCAGATGACATTCTAGGTACAGAGGGGGGAGGAGGTACAAATTATCAGATAAATCCATGCCAAGGTCTATTCCTATCCGTTCATCTATGATCAGACATCTGACCAGCTGGGAGGAGACATTGGGCCAGACTGGATTTTACCAACTTGCCTCCATTGGTCATAAACCAGGTGCCGATACTCCTTCATTCTGAGGTCGGGGACGTTGGGCCGTACTGGGTCCTCTCCACTGGTACCCCTTCATTCTGAGGTCGGGGACGTTGGACCATACTGGGTCCTCTCCACTGGTACCCCTTCATTCTGAGGTCGGGGACGTTGGGCCGTACTGGGTCCTCTCCACTGGTACCCCTTCATTCTGAGGTCGGGGACGTTGGGCCGTACTGGGTCCTCTCCACTGGTACCCCTTCATTCTGTGGTCGGGGACGTTGGGCCGTACTGGGTCCTCTCCACTGGTACCCCTTCATTCTGAGGTCGGGGACGTTGGGCCGTACTGGGTCCTCTCCACTGGTACCCCTTCATTCTGAGGTCGGGGACGTTGGGCCGTACTGGGTCCTCTCCACTGGTACCCCTTCATTCTGAGGTCGGGGACGTTGGGCCGTACTGGGTCCTCTCCACTGGTACCCCTTCATTCTGAGGTCGGGGACGTTGGGCCGTACTGGGTCCTCTCCACTGGTACCCCTTCATTCTGAGGTCGGGGACGTTGGGCCGTACTGGGTCCTCTCCACTGGTACCCCTTCATTCTGAGGTCGGGGACGTTGGGCCGTACTGGGTCCTCTCCACTGGTACCCCTTCATTCTGAGGTCGGGGAAGTTGGGCCGTACTGGGTCCTCTCCACTGGTACCCCTTCATTCTGAGGTCGGGGACGTTGGGCCGTACTGGGTCCTCTCCACTGGTACCCCTTCATTCTGAGGTCGGGGACGTTGGGCCGTACTGGGTCCTCTCCACTGGTACCCCTTCATTCTGAGGTCGGGGATGTTGGGCCGTACTGGGTCCTCTCCACTGGTACCCCTTCATTCTGAGGTCGGGGACGTTGGACCGTACTGGGTCCTCTCCACTGGTACCCCTTCATTCTGAGGTCGGGGACGTTGGGCCATACTGGGTCCTCTCCACTGGTACCCCTTCATTCTGAGGTCGGGGACATTTGGCCAGACTGGACCTTCCCAACTTATCATTACTAATCCTAGCACGGTATTCTACAGAATGGATGCTGATACCCCTTCATTGTGAGGTTGGGGACACTGGGCCACCCTGAATCTTCCCAACCTATCTCTACTGGTCATAGCACGGCATCCTACAAAACATCACCTGGTACTGATATCCTTGCATTAGGAGGTCGGGGACATTGGGCCATACTGGGTCTTCCAAAGTAATCTTTAGTGGTCATAGCACAGCATCCTATAGAACATACACGATATTGCCAAAACTATTGGGCCACGCCTCCAAATCAGTGTATACAATCACGCCCCTAGGCATGCAGACGGCTTCTACAAACATTGCTGAAAGAATGGGTCGCTCTCAGGAGCTCAGTGACTCCAAGCGTGGTCCTGTGATAGGTGGCCACCTGGGCAATAAGTCCATCCGTGACATTTCCTGGCTACTAAATATTCCACGCTCAACTGTTAGTGGGATTATAACAAAGTGGAAGCCACTGGGAACAACAGCCACCTAGTGGTAGGCCACGTCACATGACAGGGCGGGGTCAGCGCATGCTGAAGTGCGCAGAAGTTGCCAACTGTCTGCAGAGTCAATAGCTAAAGACCTCCAAACTTGGTGTGGCCTTCAGATGAGCCCAACAACAGTGCGTAGAGAGCTCCATGGAATGGGTTTCCATGGCCGAGCAGCTGCATCCAAGCCTTCCATCACCAAGTGCAATGCAAAGCGTCAGATGCCGTGGTGTAAAGCATGCCGCCACTGTACTCTAGAGCAGAGGAGACGTGTTCTCTGGAGGGACCAATCACGCTTCTCTGTCTAGAAATCCGATGGACGTGTCTGGGTTTGGCGGTGGCCAGGAGAACGGTACTTGCCTGACTGCATTGTGCCAAGTGTAAAGTTTGGTGGAGGGGGGATTATGGTGTGGGGCTGTTCCTCAGGGGGTGGGCTTGGCCTCCTAGTTCCAGTGAAGGGACCTCTTAAGGTGACATTTTGGACAATTTCATGCCCCCAACTTTGTGGGAGGAGTTTGGGGATGGCCCCTTCCTGTTCCAACATGACTGCCCCCCCAGTGCACAAAGCAAGGTCCATAAAGACATGGAGGAGCCAGTTTGGGGTGGAGGAACTTGACTGTCCTGCACAGAGTCCTGACCTCAACCCCATAGAACACCTTTGGGATGAATTAGAGCGGAGACTGCGAGCCAGGCCTCCTCCCCCGACATCAGTGCCCCTCCCCCGACATCAGTGCCCCCTCCCCCGACATCAGTGCCCCTCCCCCGACATCAGTGCCTGACCTGACAAATGTGCTTCTGGAAGAATGGTCCAACCTTCCCATAGACACCCTCCTAAACCTTGTGGACGGCCTTCCCAGAAGAGTTGAAGCTGTTATAGGTGCAAAGGGGGGGGCCCAACTCAATATTGAACCCTACGGACTAAGACTGGGGGGCCATTACAGGTCATGTGCGTGGAAAGGGCGGGGCCAACTCAATATTGAACTCTACAGACTAAGACTGGGGGGGCCATTAAAGGTCATGTGTGTGGAAAGGTGGGGCCAACTCAATATTGAACCCTATGGCCTAAGACTGGGGGGGGGGGCATTAAAGGTCATGTGTGTGGGAAGGGTGGGGCCAACTCAATATTGAACCCTACGGACTAAGACTGGGGGGGCATTAAAGGTCATGTGCGTGGGAAGGGCGGGGCCAACTCAATATTGAACCCTATGGACTAAGACTGGGGAGGCCATTAAAGGTCATGTGTGTGGAAAGGGCGGGGCCAACTCAATATTGAACCCTACGGACTAAGACTGGGGGCCATTAAAGGTCATGTGTGTGGAAAGGCGGGGCGGCCCAATACTGAGGGCAATATGGGGTAGGTACTGATACCCTTTCATTCTGAGGTTGGGGACATTCGGCCATACTGGATCTTCCCAACCTACCTATTTTGGTCATAGCACGGTCTCTTAGAACATTAGCAGGTACTGATACCCCTTCGTTGTGAGGTCATGGACATTGGGACAGACTGGGTCTTCCATGGTAATCTTTATTGGTCAGTAAAGTATCTTACAGAACATTCTGAGGTCGTTCTCCTCCCACCTCATGGGTGCCTTTTCTCAGGCAGGGTCTCGTTTATCAGCATCTTCATGCGGACAGCAGTGCATTCCGTAGTCAGAACCGATTTTCAGCTTCATGGTCGTCGGTCAGAACAAGAAAGGAGCAATCTGGATTCTCTCGGCAGCAACTACAGATTTCTTGCACTCTATTAAACATCATTGCAGTTCTGGATATCTGCCCATCATAGGCCACACCCACCTATGACATCATGACCGGGCGCGGTGCCAGCTGTTGCCTTTGTACCCTTTGAAGCAAGCCATGAATGATGCTACTGCGGAGATCTCCATCTGGAAATGCTAATTGCTTGGCTGACACGTCTTGAACACTTGTAGCCAATCACCTGGAAAACATGAAACAAAAAACTTTTTTTGCTTTCCTAAACGACATAATTGTCCCGGGAAAGTGACTACTGAGCGTCGGAGCCACACCTCCAGCATTTGTCGGCAGCATTGCATTGTGGAGAAGAAGGGGCTTCATAGGTTCTGCCTTTTTCCCCAGCTGTCCACAGAGGTAGTGAGATGTGACTTAGGACCAGGGGCAGACTGTCAACTCATGGGGCCCCTGTGTCCTTGCCCACACTCAAAGCACACCCAAAAAAGCCTATAAAAGGTACTAGGGGCATTTCATGGGCCCCCTACTGACCTCGGGCAGTGCCTGAATGGTCAGTCTGCTCCTGCTTGGGACAACAGAATCTGGGGGATCAGGAAGAAAGTTTTTCCCCTGCAGGAGCAGATTGGATCGTGCTTTGCTGGGTTTTCTGCCTTCCTCTGGACCAACTGTGGGTGTAGGATCATAACTTTTTTTTTATGGTTGAACTGGATGGACTTTAGTCATTTATTTTCAGCCAAACTAACTATATGTAAGAATCCACCAGTTCTGGGATGTCTTCTATCTCCAGACCTGGACAAGGCCTAGTTCCCAGGCAGAGGAACATCCCTGGTGTTCCCATCTCCCCTCTGGTCCTGGGTGGCCTTTGCCAGGCTTGATCCAGTAACACTTCCCACAGATGCAGTTGTGCAGTGACAAGACAGAGTGGCCTCCACAGCGCGCCGGAATGTCCTCATACGGAAGACGTAGATGATCGGGTTGATGGCTGAATTCGCATGAGAGAGGATGACAGCAGACAGGACCAGGTCTTCATTGACTTTGCACTTTGGACAGAAAAGTCGGATGACGTTGAGGATGTGAATGGGAAACCAGCAAAGTGCAAAGCAGAAGACAACCAGGAAGAGTGAGGAGGCCATCCGGAACTCCCTGACCACAATGCGTTTTTTCCTGTGCCTGCGACTGACGTCCACCTCCCACTCTGCAATCTGCCGTATCTGTCTGCGAATCTCCAGAAAGATGCGAGCGTAGAGAACAAGCATGACAATCAGTGGAGGAATCACGCAGCCAAAGAAGATCAGGTAGACCATGTAGGATTCTGAGATCAGGCTACTAAATAGACATTCACTCTCAGGAGGGAAAGGTTTGCGCCAACCCATGAAAGGCATCAGGCCTGCAACTGCTGCCATGATCCATGTACATATGATCACCAGGATGGAGGACCGAGGCGTGACCAAAGCACGGTAGTGGAAGGGACACAAGATGGAGATGTACCGCTCTATCGCCACCGCCAAAAGTCCGAAGATGGAGGCCAAAGAGAAGGTCATGAGGTTGCAAAGCATGAGCAGGCAGGTGTACAGGCTGCATCTCGCTACTCCCAGATCCAAGAGAATAGCACAAGGGATGGCCACGAGTCCCACCAGGATGTCGGCTGTGGCCAATGAGAGGATGAAGTTGTTGGTGACGGTGCGCAGCCTGCGGTCATTCACAACCGCTAAACAGATAAGAATGTTGCCCACCACAGAGACCAGAGCCGTCAGCACTTCAGTCACCAAGTAGGGGATGTTGCTGACAGACACCAGGGGCGTCGAGTTGCTCCCGGCCTGAGGGATGGAGGAGTTCATGGTCAGCAGAGCTCCTCAGACATTTCCAATGGTGAAGAATCCAGAGAAGCTGGCAGGAGAAAATAGAATACAATTACATATGATAGACACACATATGATAGAGACGGTCTTGGGACACACATGATACAGGCGGGTCCTGGGACACACATAATAGAGATGGGTCCTGGGACACACATGATACAGGCGGGTCCTGGAACACACATATAATAGAGATGGGTCCTGGGACACACATGATACAGGCGGGTCCTGGGACACACATATGATAGAGACGGTCCTGGGACACACATGATACAGGCGGGTCCTGGGACACACATATAATAGAGATGGGTCCTGGGACACACATGATACAGGCGGGTCCTGGGACACACATAATAGAGATGGGTCCTGGGACACACATGATACAGGCGGGTCCTGGGACACACATAATAAAGATGGGTCCTGGGACACACATGATACAGGCGGGTCCTGGGACACACATAATAGAGATGGGTCCTGGGACACACATATAATAGAGATGGGTCCTGGGACACACATATGATACAGGCGGGTCCTGGGACACACATAATAGAGATGGGTCCTGGGACACACATGATACAGGCGGGTCCTGGGACACACATAATAGAGATGGGTCCTGGGACACACATATGATACAGGCGGGTCCTGGGACACACATATAATAGAGATGGGTCCTGGGACACACATATAATAGAGATGGGTCCTGGGACACACATATGATACAGGCGGGTCCTGGGACACACATAATAGAGATGGGTCCTGGGACACACATGATACAGGCGGGTCCTGGGACACACATAATAGAGATGGGTCCTGGGACACACATATGATACAGGCGGGTCCTGGGACACACATATAATAGAGATGGGTCCTGGGACACACATGATACAGGCGGGTCCTTGGACACACATATGATACAGGCGGGTCCTGGGACACACCTATGATAGAGACGGTCCTGGGACACACCTATGATACAGACGGTCCTGGAACACACCTATGAGAGAGATGGTCCTGGGACACACCTATGAGAGAGACGGTCCTGAGACACACCTATGATGGAGATGGGTCCTGAGACACACCTATGATAGAGACGGTCCTGAGACACACCTATGATAGAGACGGTCCTGGGACACACCTATGTTAGAGACGGGTCCTTGGACACACCTATGAGAGAGACGGTCCTGGGACACACCTATGAGAGAGCCGGTCCTGGGACACACCTATGAGAGAGCCGGTCCTGGGACACACCTATGAGAGAGCCGGTCCTGGGACACACCTATGATACAGGCGGGTCCTGGGGGACACATGTGATAGAGATGGGTCCTGAGACACACCTATGATAGAGACGGTCCTGGGACACACCTATGATGGAGATGGACCTGGGACACACATATGTTAGAGACGGGTCCTTGGACACACCTATGAGAGAGACGGGTCCTTGGACACACCTATGATAGAGACGGTCCTGGGACACACCTATGATACAGACGGTCCTAGGACACACCTATGAGAGAGACAGTCCTGGGACACACCTATGATAGAGACGGTCCTGGGACACACTTATGATAGAGACGGTCCTGGGACACACCTATGATACAGACGGTCCTAGGACACACCTATGAGAGAGACAGTCCTGGGACACACCTATGATAGAGACGGTCCTGGGACACACCTATGATAGAGACGGTCCTGGGACACACCTATGATGGAGATGGACCTGGGACACACATATGTTAGAGACGGGTCCTTGGACACACCTATGAGAGAGACAGTCCTGGAACACATCTATGATAGAGATGGGTCCTGAGACACACCTATGATAGAGACGGTCCTAGGACACACCTATGATACAGACGGTCCTGGGATACACCTATGAGAGAGACGGTCCTGGGACACACCTATGATAGAGACGGTCCTGGGACACACCTATGATAGAGACGGTCCTGGGACACACCTATGATAGAGACGGTCCTGGAACACACCTATGATACAGGTGGGTCCTGGGACACACGTGATATAAATGGGTCCTGAGACACACCTATGATAGAGCTGGTCCTGGGACACACCTATGATGCAGGCGGGTCCTGAGACACACCTATGATAGAGATGGTCCCGGGACACACCTATGATAGAGACGGTCCTGGGACACACCTATGATAGAGACGGTCCTGGGACACACCTATGATAGAGACAGTCCCGGGACACACCTATGATAGAGACGATCCCGGGACACACCTATGATAGAGACGGTCCCGGGACACACCTATGATAGAGACGGTCCCGGGACACACCTATGATAGAGACGGTCCCGGGACACACCTATGATAGAGACGGTCCCGGGACACACCTATGATAGAGACGGTCCTGGGACACATCTATGATACAGGCGGGTCTTGGGACACACGTATGATACAGGCGGGTCCTGGGACACACATGATAGAGATGGGTCCTGAGATACACCTATGATAGAGACGGTCCTGGGACACACCTATGATGGAGATGGGTCCTGAGACACACCTATGATAGAGACGGTCCTGAGACACACCTATGAGAGAGCCGGTCCTGGGACACACCTATGATACAGGCGGGTCCTGGGACACACATGTGATAGAGATGGGTCCTGAGACACACCTATGATAGAGACGGTCCTGGGACACACCTATGATGGAGATGGACCTGGGACACACATATGTTAGAGACGGGTCCTTGGACACACCTATGAGAGAGACGGGTCCTTGGACACACCTATGATAGAGACGGTCCTGGGACACACGTATGATACAGACGGTCCTAGGACACACCTATGAGAGAGACGGGTCCTTGGGCACACCTATGATAGAGACGGTCCTGGGACACACCTATGATACAGACGGTCCTAGGACACACCTATGAGAGAGACAGTCCTGGGACACACCTATGATAGAGACGGTCCTGGGACACACCTATGATAGAGACGGTCCTGGGACACACCTATGATGGAGATGGACCTGGGACACACATATGTTAGAGACGGGTCCTTGGACACACCTATGAGAGAGACAGTCCTGGAACACATCTATGATAGAGATGGGTCCTGAGACACACCTATGATAGAGACGGTCCTAGGACACACCTATGATACAGACGGTCCTGGGATACACCTATGATAGAGACGGTCCTGGGACACACCTATGATAGAGACGGTCCTGGGACACACCTATGATAGAGACGGTCCTGGGACACACCTATGATAGAGACGGTCCTGGGACACACCTATGATAGAGACGGTCCTGGAACACACCTATGATACAGGTGGGTCCTGGGACACACGTGATATAAATGGGTCCTGAGACACACCTATGATAGAGCCGGTCCTGGGACACTCCTATGATACAGGCGGGTCCTGGGACACACATGTGATAGAGATGGGTCCTGAGACACACCTATGATAGAGCTGGTCCTGGGACACACCTATGATGCAGGCGGGTCCTGAGACACACCTATGATAGAGATGGTCCCGGGACACACCTATGATAGAGACGGTCCTGGGACACACCTATGATAGAGACGGTCCTGGGACACACCTATGATAGAGACAGTCCCGGGACACACCTATGATAGAGACGATCCCGGGACACACCTATGATAGAGACGATCCCGGGACACACCTATGATAGAGACGGTCCCGGGACACACCTATGATAGAGACGGTCCCGGGACACACCTATGATAGAGACGGTCCTGGGACACATCTATGATACAGGCGGGTCTTGGGACACACGTATGATACAGGCGGGTCCTGGGACACACATGATAGAGATGGGTCCTGAGATACACCTATGATAGAGATGGTCCTGGGACACACCTATGATAGAGACAGTCCCGGGACACACCTATGATAGAGACGATCCCGGGACACACCTATGATAGAGACGATCCCGGGACACACCTATGATAGAGACGGTCCCGGGACACACCTATGATAGAGACGGTCCCGGGACACACCTATGATAGAAACGGTCCTGGGACACATCTATGATACAGGCGGGTCTTGGGACACACCTATGATAGAGACGGTCCTGGGACACACCTATCATATAAATGGTACCTGTACACACCTATGATACAGATGTGTCCTGGGCCACATATAATAGAGACGGGTACTGGCACACACCTATGATAGAGACGGGTACTGGCACACACCTATGATAGAGACGGGTCCTGGGACACACATATAATAGAGATGGGTCCTAGGACACACATGATACAGGCGGGTCCTTGGACACACATATGATACAGGTGGGTCCTGAGATACAATTATGATAGAGTCGGGTCCTTAGACACACGGGTACTGGGATGCACATATGTGACGGGAGTGACTTTTGGGGGTGGGGGGACCCCGTATCATCTCCCCAAATCATTATGTTTAAGGCGCCCTGTGCCTGTTAAGGGGTACAGGGTGTGAATGTGAATGTCTGAGTCCTGTGTAGAGTGTGTGTTCCTTTGTTCTGGGCCACATGGCTGTCCATTGTCTGTTTGCCATGTGCTCCCCCCCCCATGGTGTTGTGTCTTCCTGTCCAGCCAACTATTATGGGATGTACTGTTTGTGTATTGGTGTGGGGGTTGGTCAATGTCCTTTGCCACATGGTTGCATCCCATTGTTCTGTGTCTGGTTGGATGGGGAGGGGTGATGAGGTGTTTCCTGCCTATACTGTAGCCCTTCCCACTGATGGGGCGGGCTGATGATGTGTTTCCTGTTCCTGGTTGTCTTTCCCCGCCCTCTGTATAAAACATGTTGTTTGTGTACAATAAGAGTTGTTGGCTTTCTGTATTAAGAAGAGCCGGGTGCTGTCTATTTCCTGAGGGATTTCAAGGGTGTGGTCCGTGGATGGTGTTCGGACAGGGGAAGCTGCGGTATAATGGAAAAACTCAGTGCGGTCTGGTACCGGTTCCATTACAACATATGATAGAGATGGGTCTTTGGACACACATGATACAGGCAGGTCCTGGGACACATATAATAGAGACAGTCCTGGGACACACCTATAATAGAGATGGGTACTGGGACACATATAATAGAGACGGTCCTGGGACACACCTATGATAGAGACGGTCCTGGGAAACACCTATGATAGAGATGGGTACTGGGACACATATAATAGAGACAGTCCTGGGACACACCTATAATAGAGATGGGTACTGGGACACATATAATAGAGACGATCCTGGGACACACCTATGATAGAGACGGTCCTGGGAAACACCTATGATAGAGATGGGTACTGGGACACATATAATAGAGACGGTCCTGGGACACACCTATAATAGAAATGGTCCTGGGACACACCTATGATAGAGACGGTCCTGGGACACACCTATGATAGAGACGGTCCTGGAACACACCTATGATACAGGTGGGTCCTGGGACACACGTGATATAAATGGGTCCTGAGACACACCTATGATAGAGCCGGTCCTGGGACACACCTATGATGCAGGCAGGTCCTGAGACACACCTATGATAGAGATGGTCCCGGGACACACCTATGATAGAGACGGTCCTGGGACACACCTATGATAGAGACGGTCCTGGGACACACCTATGATAGAGACAGTCCCGGGACACACCTATGATAGAGACGATCCCGGGACACACCTATGATAGAGACGATCCCGGGACACACCTATGATAGAGACGGTCCCGGGACACACCTATGATAGAGACGGTCCTGGGACACATCTATGATACAGGCGGGTCTTGGGACACACGTATGATACAGGCGGGTCTTGGGACACACGTATGATACAGGCGGGTCCTGGGACACACATGATAGATGATAGAGATGGGTCCTGAGATACACCTATGATAGAGACGGTCCTGGGACACACCTATCATATAAATGGTACCTGTACACACCTATGATACAGATGTGTCCTGGGCCACATATAATAGAGACGGGTACTGGCACACACCTATGATAGAGACGGGTCCTGGGACACACATATAATAGAGATGGGTCCTGGGACACACATGATACAGGCGGGTCCTTGGACACACATATGATACAGGTGGGTCCTGAGATACAATTATGATAGAGTCGGGTCCTTAGACACACGGGTACTGGGATGCACATATGTGACGGGAGTGACTTTTGGGGGTGGGGGGACCCCGTATCATCTCCCCAAATCATTATGTTTAAGGCCCCCTGTGCCTGTTAAGGGGTACAGGGTGTGAATGTGAATGTCTGAGTCCTGTGTATAGTGTGTGTTCCTTTGTTCTGGGCCACATGGCTGTCCATTGTCTGTTTGCCATGTGCTCCCCCCCCCATGGTGCTGTGTCTTCCTGTCCAGCCAACTATTATGGGATGTACTGTTTGTATTGGTGTGGGGGTTGGTCAATGTCCTTTGCCACATAGTTGCATCCCATTGTTCTGTGTCTGGTTGGATGGGGAGGGGTGATGAGGTGTTTCCTGCCTATACTGTAGCCCTTCCCACTGATGGGGCGGGCTGATGATGTGTTTCCTGTTCCTGGTTGTCTTTCCCCGCCCTCTGTATAAAACATGTTGTTTGTGTACAATAAGAGTTGTTGGCTTTCTGTATTAAGAAGAGCCGGGTGCTGTCTATTTCCTGAGGGATTTCAAGGGTGTGGTCCGTGGATGGTGTTCGGACAGGGGAAGCTGCGGTATAATGGAAAAACTCAGTGCGGTCTGGTACCGGTTCCATTACAACATATGATAGAGATGGGTCTTTGGACACACATGATACAGGCAGGTCCTGGGACACATATAATAGAGACAGTCCTGGGACACACCTATAATAGAGATGGGTACTGGGACACATATAATAGAGACGGTCCTGGGACACACCTATGATAGAGACGGTCCTGGGAAACACCTATGATAGAGATGGGTACTGGGACACATATAATAGAGACGGTCCTGGGACACACCTATAATAGAAATGGTCCTGGGACACACCTATGATAGAGACGGGTCCTTGGAAACACCTATGAGAGAGACGGTTCTGGAACACACCTATGAGAGAGACGGTCCTGGGACACACCTATGATGCAGACGGTCCTGGGACACACCTATGAGAGAGACGGTCTTGGGACACACGTGATAGAGACGGGTCCTGAGACACACCTATGATAGAGACGGTCCTGGGACACACCTATGATGCAGACGGTCCTGGGACACACTTATGATACAGACGGTCCTGAGACACACCTATGATAGAGATGGTCCTGAGACACACCTATGATAGAGACGGTCCTGGGACACACCTATGATACAGGTGGGTCCTGGGACACACCTATAATAGAGATGGGTCCTGGGACACACATTATACAGGCGGGTCCTGGGACACACCTATGATAGAGACGGGTCCTGAAATACACCTATGATAGACACGGGTCCTTACACACACGGGTACTGGGATGCACATATGATAGAGATGGGTCTTTGGACAAACATGATACAGGCAGGTCCTGGGACACATATAATAGAGACAGTTCTTGGACACACCTATAATAGAGACGGTCCTGGGACACACCTATGATAGAGACGGTCCTGGGACACACCTATGATAGAGATGGGTACTGGGACACATATAATAGAGACGGTCCTGGGACACACCTATAATAGAAACGGTCCTGAGACACACCTATGATAGAGACGGTCCTGGGACACACCTATGATAGAGATGGACCTGGGACACACATACGTTAGAGACGGGTCCTTGGAAACACCTATGAGAGAGACGGTCCTGGGACACACCTATGATGCAGACAGTCCTGGGACACACCTATGATACAGGTGGATCCTGGGACTCACGTGATAGAGACGGGTCCTGAGACACACCTATGATAGAGACGGTCCTGAGACACACCTATGATAGAGACGGTCCTGAGACACACCTATGATGCAGACGGTCCTGGGACACATATAATAGAGACAGTCCTGGGACACACCTATAATAGAGATGGGTACTGGGACACATATAATAGAGACGGTCCTGGGACACACCTATGATAGAGACGGTCCTGGGAAACACCTATGATAGAGATGGGTACTGGGACACATATAATAGAGACGGTCCTGGGACACACCTATAATAGAAATGGTCCTGGGACACACCTATGATAGAGACGGGTCCTTGGAAACACCTATGAGAGAGACGGTTCTGGAACACACCTATGAGAGAGACGGTCCTGGGACACACCTATGATGCAGACAGTCCTGGGACACACCTATGATGCAGACGGTCCTGGGACACACTTATGATACAGACGGTCCTGAGACACACCTATGATAGAGATGGTCCTGAGACACACCTATGATAGAGACGGTCCTGGGACACACCTATGATACAGACGGTCCTGGGAAACACCTATGATAGAGATGGGTACTGGGACACATATAATAGAGACGGTCCTGGGACACACCTATGATAGAGACGGTCCTGGGACACACTTATGATGCAGACGGTCTTGGGACACACGTGATAGAGACGGGTCCTGAGACACACCTATGATAGAGACGGTCCTGGGACACACCTATGATGCAGACGGTCCTGGGACACACTTATGATACAGACGGTCCTGAGACACACCTATGATAGAGATGGTCCTGAGACACACCTATGATAGAGACGGTCCTGGGAAACACCTATGATAGAGATGGGTACTGGGACACATATAATAGAGACGGTCCTGGGACACACCTATAATAGAAATGGTCCTGGGACACACCTATGATAGAGACGGGTCCTTGGAAACACCTATGAGAGAGACGGTTCTGGAACACACCTATGAGAGAGACGGTCCTGGGACACACCTATGATGCAGACAGTCCTGGGACACACCTATGATGCAGACGGTCCTGGGACACACTTATGATACAGACGGTCCTGAGACACACCTATGATAGAGATGGTCCTGAGACACACCTATGATAGAGACGGTCCTGGGACACACCTATGATACAGACGGTCCTGGGAAACACCTATGATAGAGATGGGTACTGGGACACATATAATAGAGACGGTCCTGGGACACACCTATGATAGAGACGGTCCTGGGACACACTTATGATGCAGACGGTCTTGGGACACACGTGATAGAGACGGGTCCTGAGACACACCTATGATAGAGACGGTCCTGGGACACACCTATGATGCAGACGGTCCTGGGACACACTTATGATACAGACGGTCCTGAGACACACCTATGATAGAGATGGTCCTGAGACACACCTATGATAGAGACGGTCCTGGGACACACCTATGATACAGGTGGGTCCTGGGACACACCTATAATAGAGATGGGTCCTGGGACACACATTATACAGGCGGGTCCTGGGACACACCTATGATAGAGACGGGTCCTGAAATACACCTATGATAGACACGGGTCCTTACACACACGGGTACTGGGATGCACATATGATAGAGATGGGTCTTTGGACAAACATGATACAGGCAGGTCCTGGGACACATATAATAGAGACGGTCCTGGGACACACCTATAATAGAAACGGTCCTGAGACACACCTATGATAGAGACGGTCCTGGGACACACCTATGATAGAGATGGACCTGGGACACACATACGTTAGAGACGGGTCCTTGGAAACACCTATGAGAGAGACGGTCCTGGGACACACCTATGATGCAGACAGTCCTGGGACACACCTATGATACAGGTGGATCCTGGGACTCACGTGATAGAGACGGGTCCTGAGACACACCTATGATAGAGACGGTCCTGAGACACACCTATGATAGAGACGGTCCTGAGACACACCTATGATGCAGACGGTCCTAGGACACACCTATGATACAGACGGTCCTGGGACACACTTATGATAGAGACGGTCCTGAGACACACCTATGATAGAGACGGTCCTGGGACACACGTATGATACAGGTGGGTCCTGGGACACACGTATGATACAGGCGAGTCCCGGGACTCACATATGATAAAGGCGTTACCTTGAACTGAACACCCGTGTGATACAGGCAGGTCCCGGGACACACGTATGACACAGGCAGGTCCCGGAACACACGTATGACACAGGCGGGTCCCGGGACACACGTATGACACAGGCGGGTCCCGGGACACAACAATGATACAGACGGGTCTTGGGGTACACATATGATACAGGCGGGTCCCGGGACACACGTATGATACAGACGGGTCCCAGGACACACGTATGATACAGGCGGGTCCTGGGGCACACGTATGATACAGACGGGTCCCTGGACACACCTATGATACAGGTGGGTCG
>NW_028321132.1:27500-121402 GCF_062004578.1 Staurois parvus
CGATGGTGGGAACACTCCGCAGATCAGATGTTGGTGAGATGTATGGTGGAGATGTATAGGGAGTGGGACACGATGGTGGGAACACTCCGCAGATCAGATGTTGGTGAGATGTATGGTGGAGACATATAGGGAGTGGGACACGATGGTGGGAACAATCCGCAGATCAGATGTTGGTGAGATGTATGGTGGAGACATATAGGGAGCGGGACACATTGGTGGGAACACTCCGCAGATCAGATGTTGGTGAGATGTATGGTGGAGACATATAGGGAGTGGGACACGATGGTGGGAACACTCTGCAGATCAGATGTTGGTGAGATGTATGGTGGAGATGTATAGGGAGTGGGACACGATGGTGGGAACACTCCGCAGATCAGATGTTGGTGAGATGTATGGTGGAGACATATAGGGAGTGGGACACGATGGTGGGAACACTCTGCAGATCAGATGTTGGTGAGATGTATGGTGGAGATGTATAGGGAGTGGGACACGATGGTGGGAACACTCCGCAGATCAGATGTTGGTGAGATGTATGGTGGAGACACATAGGGAGTGGGACACGATGGTGGGAACACTCCGCAGATCAGATGTTGGTGAGATGTATGGTGGAGACATTTAGGGAGTGGGACACGATGGTGGGAACACTCTGCAGATCAGATGTTGGTGAGATGTATGGTGGAGACATATAGGGAGTGGGACACGATGATGGGAACACTCCGCAGATCAGATGTTGGTGAGATGTATGGTGGAGACATATAGGCAGTGGGACACGATGGTGGGAACACTCCGCAGATCAGATGTTGGTGAGATGTATGGTGGAGACATATAGGGAGTGGGACACGATGGTGGGAACAATCCGCAGATCAGATGTTGGTGAGATGTATGGTGGAGACATATAGGGAGCGGGACACATTGGTGGGAACACTCCGCAGATCAGATGTTGGTGAGATGTATGGTGGAGACACATAGGGAGTGGGACACAATGGTGGGAACACTCTGCAGATCAGATGTTGGTGAGATGTATGGTGGAGACATATAGGGAGTGGGACACAATGGTGGGAACACTCCGCAGATCAGATGTTGGTGAGATGTATGGTGGAGACATATAGGGAGTGGGACACAATGGTGGGAACACTCCGCAGATCAGATGTTGGTGAGATGTATGGTGGAGACACATAGGGAGCGGGACACATTGGTGGGAACAATCCGCAGATCAGATGTTGATGAGATGTAAGGTGGAGACACACAGGGAGCGGGACACATTGGTGGGAACACTCCATGGATCAGATGTTGGTGAGATGTATGGTGGAGACATATAGGGAGTGGGACACAATGGTGGGAACACTCCGCAGATCAGATGTTGGTGAGATGTATGGTGGAGACATATAGGCAGTGGGACACGATGGTGGGAACACTCCGCAGATCAGATGTTGGTGAGATGTATGGTGGAGACATACAGAGAGTGGGACATGATGGTGGGAACTCTCCACGGATCAGATGTGGATGAGATGTATGGTGGAGACATATAGGCAGTGGGACACAATGGTGGGAACACTCCGCAGATCAGATGTTGGTGAGATGTATGGTGGAGACATATAGGCAGTGGGACACGATGGTGGGAACACTCCGCAGATCAGATGTTGGTGAGATGTATGGTGGAGACATATAGGCAGTGGGACACAATGGTGGGAACACTCCGCAGATCAGATGTTGGTGAGATGTATGGTGTGGACATACAGAGAGTGGGACATGATGGTGGGAACTCTCCACGGATCAGATGTGGATGAGATGTATGGTGGAGACATATAGGCAGTGGGACACGATGGTGGGAACACTCCGCAGATCAGATGTTGGTGAGATGTATGGTGGAGACATATAGGCAGTGGGACACGATGGTGGGAACACTCTGCAGATCAGATGTTGGTGAGATGTATGGTGGAGACACATAGGGAGTGGGACACGATGGTGGGAACACTCCGCAGATCAGATGTTGGTGAGATGTATGGTGGAGACATATAGGGAGTGGGACACGATGGTGGGAACACTCCGCAGATCAGATGTTGGTGAGATGTATGGTGGAGACACATAGGGAGTGGGACACGATGGTGGGAACACTCCGTAGATCAGATGTTGGTGAGATGTATGGTGGAGATGTATAGGGAGTGGGACACGATGGTGGGAACACTCCGCAGATCAGATGTTGGTGAGATGTATGGTGGAGACATATAGGGAGTGGGACACGATGGTGGGAACACTCTGCAGATCAGATGTTGGTGAGATGTATGGTGGAGATGTATAGGGAGTGGGACACGATGGTGGGAACACTCCGCAGATCAGATGTTGGTGAGATGTATGGTGGAGACACATAGGGAGTGGGACACGATGGTGGGAACACTCCGCAGATCAGATGTTGGTGAGATGTATGGTGGAGACATATAGGGAGTGGGACACGATGGTGGGAACACTCCGCAGATCAGATGTTGGTGAGATGTATGGTGGAGATGTATAGGGAGTGGGACACGATGGTGGGAACACTCCGCAGATCAGATGTTGGTGAGATGTATGGTGGAGACATATAGGGAGTGGGACACGATGGTGGGAACAATCCGCAGATCAGATGTTGGTGAGATGTATGGTGGAGACATATAGGGAGCGGGACACATTGGTGGGAACACTCCGCAGATCAGATGTTGGTGAGATGTATGGTGGAGACATATAGGGAGTGGGACACGATGGTGGGAACACTCTGCAGATCAGATGTTGGTGAGATGTATGGTGGAGATGTATAGGGAGTGGGACACGATGGTGGGAACACTCCGCAGATCAGATGTTGGTGAGATGTATGGTGGAGACATATAGGGAGTGGGACACGATGGTGGGAACACTCTGCAGATCAGATGTTGGTGAGATGTATGGTGGAGATGTATAGGGAGTGGGACACGATGGTGGGAACACTCCGCAGATCAGATGTTGGTGAGATGTATGGTGGAGATGTATAGGGAGTGGGACACGATGGTGGGAACACTCCGCAGATCAGATGTTGGTGAGATGTATGGTGGAGACATATAGGGAGTGGGACACGATGGTGGGAACAATCCGCAGATCAGATGTTGGTGAGATGTATGGTGGAGACATATAGGGAGCGGGACACATTGGTGGGAACACTCCGCAGATCAGATGTTGGTGAGATGTATGGTGGAGACACATAGGGAGTGGGACACAATGGTGGGAACACTCCGCAGATCAGATGTTGGTGAGATGTATGGTGGAGACATATAGGGAGTGGGACACATTGGTGGGAACACTCCGCAGATCAGATGTTGGTGAGATGTATGGTGGAGACACATAGGGAGCGGGACACATTGGTGGGAACAATCCGCAGATCAGATGTTGATGAGATGTAAGGTGGAGACACACAGGGAGCGGGACACATTGGTGGGAACACTCCACGGATCAGATGTTGGTGAGATGTATGGTGGAGACATATAGGGAGTGGGACACAATGGTGGGAACACTCCGCAGATCAGATGTTGGTGAGATGTATGGTGGAGACACATAGGGAGCGGGACACATTGGTGGGAACACTCCGCAGATCAGATGTTGGTGAGATGTATGGTGGAGACATATAGGGAGTGGGACACAATGGTGGGAACACTCCGCAGATCAGATGTTGGTGAGATGTATGGTGGAGACACATAGGGAGCGGGACACATTGGTGGGAACACTCCGCAGATCAGATGTTGGTGAGATGTATGGTGGAGACATATAGGCAGTGGGACACGATGGTGGGAACACTCCGCAGATCAGATGTTGGTGAGATGTATGGTGGGGACGTATAGGGTGTGGGACACGATGGTGGGAACTCTCCATGGATCAGATGTTGGTGAGATGTATGGTGGAGACATATAGGCAGTGGGACACAATGGTGGGAACACTCCGCAGATCAGATGTTGGTGAGATGTATGGTAGAGACATATAGGCAGTGGGACACGATGGTGGGAACACTCCGCAGATCAGATGTTGGTGAGATGTATGGTGGAGACATATAGGGAGCGGGACACGATGGTGGGAACACTCCGCAGATCAGATGTTGGTGAGATGTATGGTGGAGACATATAGGCAGTGGGACACGATGGTGGGAACACTCCGCAGATCAGATGTTGGTGAGATGTATGGTGGAGACATATAGGCAGTGGGACACGATGGTGGGAACACTCCGCAGATCAGATGTTGGTGAGATGTATGGTGGAGACATATAGGCAGTGGGACACGATGGTGGGAACACTCCGCAGATCAGATGTTGGTGAGATGTATGGTGGAGACATATAGGGAGTGGGACACGATGGTGGGAACACTCCGCAGATCAGATGTTGGTGAGATGTATGGTGGAGACATATAGGCAGTGGGACACGATGGTGGGAACACTCCGCAGATCAGATGTTGGTGAGATGTATGGTGGAGACATATAGGCAGTGGGACACGATGGTGGGAACACTCCGCAGATCAGATGTTGGTGAGATGTATGGTGGAGACGTATAGGCAGTGGGACACGATGGTGGGAACTCTCCATGGATCAGATGTTGGTGAGATGTATGGTGGAGACATATAGGCAGTGGGACACGATGGTGGGAACACTCCGCAGATCAGATGTTGGTGAGATGTATGGTGGAGACATATAGGCAGTGGGACACGATGGTGGGAACACTCCGCAGATCAGATGTTGGTGAGATGTATGGTGGAGACATATAGGCAGTGGGACACGATGGTGGGAACACTCCGCAGATCAGATGTTGGTGAGATGTATGGTGGAGACATATAGGCAGTGGGACACGATGGTGGGAACACTCCGCAGATCAGATGTTGGTGAGATGTATGGTGGAGACATATAGGCAGTGGGACACGATGGTGGGAACACTCCGCAGATCAGATGTTGGTGAGATGTATGGTGGAGACATATAGGGAGTGGGACACGATGGTGGGAACACTCCGCAGATCAGATGTTGGTGAGATGTATGGTGGAGACATATAGGCAGTGGGACACGATGGTGGGAACACTCCGCAGATCAGATGTTGGTGAGATGTATGGTGGAGACATATAGGCAGTGGGACACGATGGTGGGAACACTCCGCAGATCAGATGTTGGTGAGATGTATGGTGGAGACATATAGGCAGTGGGACACGATGGTGGGAACACTCCGCAGATCAGATGTTGGTGAGATGTATGGTGGAGACATATAGGCAGTGGGACACGATGGTGGGAACACTCCGCAGATCAGATGTTGGTGAGATGTATGGTGGAGACATATAGGCAGTGGGACACATTGGTGGGAACACTCCGCAGATCAGATGTTGGTGAGATGTATGGTGGAGACATATAGGGAGTGGGACACGATGGTGGGAACACTCCGCAGATCAGATGTTGGTGAGATCTATGGTGGAGACATATAGGCAGTGGGACACGATGGTGGGAACACTCCGCAGATCAGATGTTGGTGAGATGTATGGTGGAGACATATAGGCAGTGGGACACGATGGTGGGAACACTCCGCAGATCAGATGTTGGTGAGATGTATGGTGGAGACGTATAGGCAGTGGGACACGATGGTGGGAACACTCCGCAGATCAGATGTTGGTGAGATCTATGGTGGAGATGTATAGGGAGTGGGACACGATGGTGGGAACTCTCCATGGATCAGATGTTGGTGAAATGATCCCTCATGGTAGACAGTTGTCGGATTTCATGTACGAGTAGTTGAGTCTTGTTGTTCTATGACGGCCATGCTTAGTCTTTGTTCCCAGATGGTTGGTGCTGTAAACAGATGATTTATGTACACAAGGCGCTTTATTTCCACATCTGTGGTCTGTTCTGATCACTTCTCTCTGTTTGATGGGTTCTGTATCTCTTTGTGACAATATCCTCTTATCTCTGCCATGGTCAGTGTGTTTCTCCAGCCAGGCGTGAAAAGTTCCACAAACACCTGTCAGAGGAAGGATGGCGGAGAGAGGCAGGAAGGAATATTAACTTTCCCTGGATATTGACTTCATTTCGGCCAAAGGACAGCGGCTGTCCTCCTCTACACCAGGAAGAGGTGTCTGCTCCATAGTCCTTTATAGGAAGAGATAAAAGGACAAGTGTGAACATACAGCAATCATCCTCCACATGAACACACAGGGATTGGTCCAGAGCCACTACACCAACTCTCTATTGGCCACATGGATCTTCTTAGGGATCCGACTTTGCTACACCCATCCACTACCAGCCATATACAGTGGGGATGGAAAGTTTGGGCACCCCAGCTAAAAATGTGTATTAATGTGCATAAAGAAGCCAAGGAAAGATGGAAAAATCTCCAAAAGGCATCAAATTACAGATTAGACATTCTTATAATATGTCAACAAAAGTTAGATTTTATTTCCATCATTTACACTTTCAAAATAACAGAAAACAAAAAAATGGCGTCTGCAAAAGTTTGGGCACCCTGCAGAATTTATAGCATGCACTGCCCCCTTTGCCAAGCTGAGACCTGCCAGTGTCATGGATTGTTCTCAATCATCGTCTGGGAAGACCAGGTGATGTCAATCTCAAAGGTTTTAAATGCCCCGACTCATCTGACCTTGCCCCAACAATCAGCACCATGGCTTCTTCTAAGCAGTTGTCTAGAAAACTGAAACTGAAAATAGTTGACGCTCACAAAGCTGGAGAAGGCTATAAGAAAGATAGCAAAGCGTTTCAGATGTCAATATCCTCTGTTCAGAATGTAATTAAGAAATGTCAGTCATCAGGAACAGTGGAAGTTAAAGCAAGATCTGGAAGACCAAGAAAAATATCAGACAGAACAGCTCGCAGGATTGTGAGAAAAACAATTCAAAACCCACGTTTGACGGCACGATCCCTGCAGAAAGATCTGGCAGACACTGGAGTTGTGGTCACTATTCCACTATAAAGGGATACTTGTACAAATATGATCTTCATGGAAGAGTCATCAGAAGAAAACCTCTTCTACGTCCTCACCACAAAAATCATCGTTTGAACTTTGCAAATGAACATATAGACAAGCCTGATGCATTCTGGAAACAAGTTCTGTGGACCGATGAGGTTAAAATGGAACTTTTTGGCCGGAATGAGCAAAGGTACGTTTGGAGAAGAAGGGGCACAGAATTGAATGAGAAGAACCTCTGTCCAACTGTGAAGCATGGGGTTGGATCAATCATGCTTTGGGGTTGTGTTGCAGCCAGTGGCACAGGGAACATCTCACGAGTAGAAGGAAAAATGGATTCAATAAAATTTCAGCAAATTTTGGATGGTAACTTGATGCCATCTGTGAAAAAGCTGAAGTTAAAGAGAGGATGGCTTCTACAAATGGATAATGATCCTAAACACACCTGGAAATCCACGGGGGATGACATCAAGAGGCGTAAACTGAAGGTTTTGCCATGGCCTTCACAATCTCCTGACCTCAACATCATTGAAAATCTATGGATAGACCTTAAAAGAGCCGTGCGTGACAGACAGCCCAGAAATCTCAAAGAACTGGAAGACTTTTGTAAGGAAGAATGGGCAAAGATCCCTCAAACAAGAACTGAAAGACTCTTGGCTGGCTACAAAAAGCGTTTACAAGCCGTGATACTTGCCAAAGGGGGCAGTACAAGATATTAACTCTGCAGGGGGCCCAAACTTTTGCAGACGCCATTTTTTTGTTTTCTGTTATTTTGAAAGTGTAAATGATGGAAATAAAATCTAACTTTTGTTGGCATATTATAAG
Source organism: Staurois parvus (assembly GCF_062004578.1). Classification (NCBI taxonomy): domain Eukaryota; kingdom Metazoa; phylum Chordata; class Amphibia; order Anura; family Ranidae; genus Staurois; species Staurois parvus. The sequence goes on from NW_028321132.1 coordinate 35,265, forward strand.
AATGTCTAATCTGTAATTTGATGCCTTTGGAGATTTTTCCATCTTTCCTTGGCTTCTTTATGCACATTAATACAAATTTGTAGCTGGGGGGCCCAAACTTTCCATCCCCACATAGATCTTCTGAGGGCTCTGACTTCACTGCACCCATCCACTACCAGACACATAGATCTTCTGAAGGCTCTGACTTCACTGCACCCATCCACTACCAGACACATAGATCTTCTGAAGGCTCTGACTTCACTGCACCCATCCACTACCAGACACATGGAACATCTGAGGGATCTGACTTCACTGCACCCATCCACTACCGGCCACATAGATCTTCTGAGTGCTCTGACTTCACTGCACCCATCCACTACCGGCCACATAGATCTTCTGAGGGCTTTGACTTCACTGCACCCATCCACTACCGGCCACATAGATCTTCTGAGGGCTTTGACTTCACTGCACCCATCCACTACCAGACACATAGATCTTCTGAGGGCTCTGACTTCACTGCATCCATCCACTACCAGACACATAGATCATCTGAGGGCTCTGACTTCACTGCACCCATCCACTACCGGCCACATAGATCATCTGAGGGTTCTGACTTCACTGCACCCATCCACTACCGGCCACATAGATCTTCTGAGGGCTCTGACTTCACTGCACCCATCCACTACCAGACACATAGATCTTCTGAGGGTTCTGACTTCACTGCACCCATCCACTACCAGACACATAGATCTTCTGAGGGCTCTGACTTCACTGCACCCATCCACTACCAGACACATAGATCTTCTGAGGGTTCTGACTTCACTGCACCCATCCACTACCGGCCACATAGATATTCTGAGGGCTCTGACTTCACTGCACCCATCCACTACCAGACACATAGATCTTCTGAGGGTTCTGACTTCACTGCACCCATCCACTACCGGCCACATAGATCTTCTGAGGGCTCTGACTTCACTGCACCCATCCACTACCGGCCACATAGATATTCTGAGGGCTCTGACTTCACTGCACCCATCCACTACCGGCCACATAGATATTCTGAGGGCTCTGACTTCACTGCACCCATCCACTACCAGACACATAGATCTTCTGAGGGCTCTGACTTCACTGCACCCATCCACTACCGGCCACATAGATCTTCTGAGGGCTCTGACTTCACTGCACCCATCCACTACCGGCCACATAGATCTTCTGAGGGCTCTGACTTCACTGCACCCATCCACTACCGGCCACATAGATCTTCTGAGGGTTCTGACTTCACTGCACCCATCCACTACCAGACACATAGATCTTCTGAGGGCTCTGACTTCACTGCACCCATCCACTACCGGCCACATAGATATTCTGAGGGCTCTGACTTCACTGCACCCATCCACTACCAGACACATAGATCTTCTGAGGGTTCTGACTTCACTGCACCCATCCACTACCGGCCACATAGATCTTCTGAGGGCTCTGACTTCACTGCACCCATCCACAAAAGTCTAGGAAACAGCTGGGCAGAGTACAAGGCAGGAGGCTGGCCGGGTCATACTCGGTGAGGCAGAGTCAGTAGGACAGGACTCAAGTAAAAGAGGAAGCTGAAGATCACTGGGCAACTTCCCTCTGCAGTGCTTCACCCTCCTGACATTTGGGGGGGATTTGTACCGTCCTGACATTTGGGGGGATTTATACCATCCTGACATTTGGGGGGATTTGTACCGTCCTGACATTTGGGGGGGATTTGTACCGTCCTGACATTTGGGGGGGATTTGTACCGTCCTGACATTTGGGGGGGATTTGTACCGTCCTGACATTTGGGGGGGATTTGTACCGTCCTGACATTTGGGGGGATTTGTACTGTCTGGACATTTGGGGGGATTTGTACCATCCTGACATTTGGGGGGGATTTGTACCGTCCTGACATTTGGGGGGGATTTGTACCGTCCTGATATTTTGGGGGATTTGTACCCTTCTGATAGATGACTGGCTGCACATCGACTGTACAGAACCATCGTCGTTTGACAGGTACACAGGGGTGGGAGCACAGACCATGGCGCAGTACACAGGGAGGGGAGCACAGACCATGGCGCAGTACACGGGGGTGGGAGCACAGACCATGGCGCAGTACACGGGGGTGGGAGCACGGACCATGGCGCAGTACACGGGGGTAGGAGCACAGACCATGGCGCAGTACACGGGGGTGGGAGCACAGACCATGGCGCAGTACACAGGGGTGGGAGCACAGACCATGGCGCAGTACACAGGGAGGGGAGCACAGACCATGGGGCAGTACACAGGGAGGGGAGCACAGACCATGGCGCAGTACACGGTGATGGGAGCACAGACCATGGCGCAGTACACAGTGATGGGAGCACAGACCATGGCGCAGTACACGGGGGTGGGAGCACAGACCATGGCGCAGTACACAGGGAGGGGAGCACAGACCATGGCGCAGTACACAGGGAGGGGAGCACAGACCATGGGGCAGTACACAGGGAGGGGAGCACAGACCATGGAGCAGTACACAGGGGTGGGAGCACAGACCATGGCGCAGTACACAGGGGGTGGGAGCACATACCATGGAGCAGTACACAGGGGTGGGAGCACAGACCATGGCGCAGTACACAGGGGGTGGGAGCACAGACCATGGTTCAGTACACAGGGGTGGGAGCACAGACCATGGAGCAGTACAGCAGGGGTGGGAGCACAGACCATGGCGCAGTACACAGGGGGTGGGAGCACATACCATGGAGCAGTACACAGGGGTGGGAGCACAGACCATGGCGCAGTACACAGGGGGTGGGAGCACAGACCATGGTTCAGTACACAGGGGTGGGAGCACAGACCATGGAGCAGTACAACAGGGGTGGGAGCACAGACCATGGGGCAGTACACGGGGGTGGGAGCACAGACCATGGCGCAGTACACAGGGAGGGGAGCACAGACCATGGCGCAGTACACAGTGATGGGAGCACAGACCATGGCGCAGTACACAGTGATGGGAGCACAGACCATGGGGCAGTACACAGTGGTGGGAGCACAGACCATGGGGCAGTACACGGGGGTGGGAGCACAGACCATGGCGCAGTACACGGGGGTGGGAGCACAGACCATGGGGCAGTACACGGGGGTGGGAGCACAGACCATGGGGCAGTACACAGGGGTGGGAGCACAGACCATGGCGCAGTACACAGGGAGGGGAGCACAGACCATGGCGCAGTACACGGGGGTGGGAGCACAGACCATGGCGCAGTACACAGGGAGGGGAGCACAGACCATGGCGCAGTACACGGGGGTGGGAGCACAGACCATAGCGCAGTACACAGGGATGGGAGCACAGACCATGGGGCAGTACACGGGGGTGGGAGCACAGACCATGGAGCAGTACACAGTGATGGGAGCACAGACCATGGCGCAGTACACAGGGAGGGGAGCACAGACCATGGCGCAGTACACGGGGGTGGGAGCACAGACCATGGAGCAGTACACAGTGATGGGAGCACAGACCATGGGGCAGTACACAGTGATGGGAGCACAGACCATGGCGCAGTACACAGGGAGGGGAGCACAGACCATGGCGCAGTACACAGGGAGGGGAGCACAGACCATGGGGCAGTACACAGGGAGGGGAGCACAGACCATGGCGCAGTACACAGTGATGGGAGCACAGACCATGGCGCAGTACACAGGGAGGGGAGCACAGACCATGGGGCAGTACACAGGGAGGGGAGCACAGACCATGGCGCAGTACACAGTGATGGGAGCACAGACCATGGCGCAGTACACAGGGAGGGGAGCACAGACCATGGCGCAGTACACAGGGAGGGGAGCACAGACCATGGCGCAGTACACAGGGAGGGGAGCACAGACCATGGGGCAGTACACAGGGAGGGGAGCACAGACCATGGCGCAGTACACAGTGATGGGAGCACAGACCATGGCGCAGTACACAGTGATGAAAGCACAGACCATGGCGCAGTACACAGGGAGGGGAGCACAGACCATGGGGCAGTACACGGGGGTGGGAGCACAGACCATGGAGCAGTACACGGGGGTGGGAGCACAGACCATGGAGCAGTACACGGGGGTGGGAGCACAGACCATGGAGCAGTACACGGGGGTGGGAGCACAGACCATGGAGCAGTACACGGGGGTGGGAGCACAGACCATGGGGCAGTACACGGGGGTGGGAGCACAGACCATGGCGCAGTACACGGGGGTGGGAGCACAGACCATGGCGCAGTACACGGGGGTGGGAGTACAGACCATGGCGCAGTACACGGGGGTGGGAGCACAGACCATGGCGCAGTACACAGGAGTGGGAGCACAGACCATAGCGCAGTACACAGTGATGGGAGCACAGACCATGGCGCAGTACACAGGGGTGGGAGCACAGACCATGGGGCAGTACACGGGGGTGGGAGCACAGACCATGGCGCAGTACACAGGGGTGGGAGCACAGACCATGGGGCAGTACACAGGGGTGGGAGCACAGACCATGGGGCAGTACACAGGGGTGGGAGCACAGACCATGGCGCAGTACACGGGGGTGGGAGCACAGACCATGGGGCAGTACACAGGGAGGGGAGCACAGACCATGGCGCAGTACACAGGGGTGGGAGCACAGACCATGGAGCAGTACACAGGGGTGGGAGCACAGACCATGGCACAGTACACGGGGAGGGGAGCACAGACCATGGCGCAGTACACAGGGAGGGGAGCACAGACCATGGAGCAGTACACAGGGAGGGGAGCACAGACCATGGCGCAGTACACAGTGATGGGAGCACAGACCATGGCACAGTACACAGGGGTGGGAGCACAGACCATGGGGCAGTACACAGGGAGGGGAGCACAGACCATGGGGCAGCACATAGGGGTGGGAGCACAGACCATGGCGCAGTACACGGGGGTGGGAGCACAGACCATGGCGCAGTACACGGGGGTGGGAGCACAGACCATGGAGCAGTACACAGGGGTGGGAGCACAGACCATGGCGCAGTACACAGGGAGGGGAGCACAGACCATGGCGCAGTACACAGGGAGGGGAGCACAGACCATGGGGCAGTACACGGGGGGTGGGAGCACAGACCATGGGGCAGTACACAGGGAGGGGAGCACAGAGCATGGCGCAGTACACAGTGATGGGAGCACAGACCATGGGGCAGTACACGGGGGTGGGAGCACAGACAATGGCGCAGTACACAGGGAGGGGAGCACAGACCATGGGGCAGTACACAGTGATGGGAGCACAGACCATGGCGCAGTACACAGTGATGGGAGCACAGACCATGGCGCAGTACACAGGGAGGGGAGCACAGACCATAGCGCAGTACACAGGGAGGGGAGCACAGACCATGGCGCAGTACACAGGGGTGGGAGCACAGACCATGGCGCAGTACACAGGGAGGGGAGCACAGACCATGGCGCAGTACACAGTGATGGGAGCACAGACCATGGCACAGTACACAGGGGTGGGAGCACAGACCATGGGGCAGTACACAGGGAGGGGAGCACAGACCATGGGGCAGCACATAGGGGTGGGAGCACAGACCATGGCGCAGTACACGGGGGTGGGAGCACAGACCATGGCGCAGTACACGGGGGTGGGAGCACAGACCATGGAGCAGTACACAGGGGTGGGAGCACAGACCATGGCGCAGTACACAGGGAGGGGAGCACAGACCATGGCGCAGTACACAGGGAGGGGAGCACAGACCATGGGGCAGTACACGGGGGGTGGGAGCACAGACCATGGGGCAGTACACAGGGAGGGGAGCACAGAGCATGGCGCAGTACACAGTGATGGGAGCACAGACCATGGGGCAGTACACGGGGGTGGGAGCACAGACAATGGCGCAGTACACAGGGAGGGGAGCACAGACCATGGGGCAGTACACAGTGATGGGAGCACAGACCATGGCGCAGTACACAGTGATGGGAGCACAGACCATGGCGCAGTACACAGGGAGGGGAGCACAGACCATAGCGCAGTACACAGGGAGGGGAGCACAGACCATGGCGCAGTACACAGGGGTGGGAGCACAGACCATGGCGCAGTACACAGGGAGGGGAGCACAGACCATGGCGCAGTACACAGGGAGGGGAGCACAGACCATGGCGCAGTACACGGGGGTGGGAGCACAGACCATGGCGCAGTACACAGGGGTGGGAGCACAGACCATGGCGCAGTACACGGGGGTGGGAGCACAGACCATGGCGCAGTACACGGGGGTGGGAGCACAGACCATGGCGCAGTACACAGGGAGGGGAGCACAGACCATGGCGCAGTACACGGGGGTGGGAGCACAGACCATGGCGCAGTACACGGGGGTGGGAGCACAGACCATGGCGCAGTACACGGGGGTGGGAGCACAGACCATGGCGCAGTACACAGGGGTGGGAGCACAGACCATGGGGCAGTACACAGGGAGGGGAGCACAGACCATGGGGCAGTACACTGGGGTGGGAGCACAGACCATGGCGCAGTACACAGGGAGGGGAGCACAGACCATGGCGCAGTACACGGGGGTGGGAGCACAGACCATGGCGCAGTACACGGGGGTGGGAGCACAGACCATGGGGCAGTACACAGTGATGGGAGCACAGACCATGGGGCAGTACACAGGGGTGGGAGCACAGACCATTGCGCAGTACACAGGGGTGGGAGCACAGACCATAGCGCAGTACACGGGGATGGGAGCACAGACCATGGCGCAGTACACAGTGATGGGAGCACAGACCATGGCGCAGTACACAGGGAGGGGAGCACAGACCATGGCACAGTACACGGGGGTGGGAGCACAGACCATGGCGCAGTACACAGGGGTGGGAGCACAGACCATGGCGCAGTACACAGGGAGGGGAGCACAGACCATGGCGCAGTACACGGGGGTGGGAGCACGGACCATGGCGCAGTACTCGGGGGTGGGAGCACAGACCATGGCGCAGTACACAGGGGTGGGAGCACAGACCATGGTTCAGTACACGGGGGTGGGAGCACGGACCATGGCGCAGTACACGGGGGTGGGAGCACAGACCATGGGGCAGTACACAGGGGTGGGAGCACAGACCATGGCGCAGTACACGGGGGTGGGAGCACAGACAATGGCGCAGTACACGGGGAGGGGAGCACAGACCATGGCGCAGTACACAGGGAGGGGAGCACAGACCATAGCGCAGTACACAGGGAGGGGAGCACAGACCATGGCGCAGTACACAGGGGTGGGAGCACAGACCATAGCGCAGTACACAGGGAGGGGAGCACAGACCATAGCGCAGTACACAGGGAGGGGAGCACAGACCATAGCGCAGTACACGGGGGTGGGAGCACAGACCATGGCGCAGTACACAGGGGTGGGAGCACAGACCATGGCGCAGTACACAGTGATGGGAGCACAGACCATGGCGCAGTACACGGGGGTGGGAGCACAGACCATAGCACAGTACACAGGGGTGGGAGCACAGACCATGGGGCAGTACACAGGGAGGGGAGCACAGACCATGGCGCAGTACACAGGGGTGGGAGCACAGACCATGGTTCAGTACACGGGGGTGGGAGCACAGACCATGGGGCAGTACACAGGGAGGGGAGCACAGACCATGGCGCAGTACACAGGGGTGGGAGCACAGACCATTGCGCAGTACACGGGGGTGGGAGCACAGACCATGGCACAGTACACAGGGGTGGGAGCACAGACCATGGCGCAGTACACAGGGGTGGGAGCACGGACCATGGCGCAGTACACGGGGGTGGGAGCACAGACTATGGCGCAGTACACGGGGGTGGGAGCACAGACCATGGCGCAGTACACAGGGAGGGGAGCACAGACCATGGGGCAGTACACAGGGGTGGGAGCACAGACCATGGCGCAGTACACAGGGAGGGGAGCACAGACCATGGCGCAGTACACAGGGAGGGGAGCACAGACCATGGCGCAGTACACAGGGGTGGGAGCACAGACCATGGCGCAGTACACAGGGGTGGGAGCACAGACCATGGCGCAGTACACAGGGGTGGGAGCACAGACCATGGCGCAGTACACAGGGAGGGGAGCACAGACCATGGCGCAGTACACAGGGAGGGGAGCACAGACCATGGGGCAGTACACAGGGGTGGGAGCACAGACCATGGTTCAGTACACGGGGGTGGGAGCACGGACCATGGCGCAGTACACAGGGGTGGGAGCACAGACCATGGCACAGTACACGGGGGTGGGAGCACAGACCATGGGGCAGTACACGGGGGTGGGAGCACGGACCATGGGGCAGTACACAGGGGTGGGAGCACAGACCATGGCGCAGTACACAGTGATGGGAGCACAGACCATGGGGCAGTACACGGGGGTGGGAGCACAGACCATGGCGCAGTACACAGGGAGGGGAGCACAGACCATGGCGCAGTACACAGGGAGGGGAGTACAGACCATGGCGCAGTACACGGGGGTGGGAGCACAGACCATGGCGCAGTACACGGGGGTGGGAGCACAGACCATGGGGCAGTACACAGGGGTGGGAGCACAGACCATGGCGCAGTACACAGGGAGGGGAGTACAGACCATGGCGCAGTACACGGGGGTGGGAGCACAGACCATGGCGCAGTACACAGGGGTGGGAGCACAGACCATGGCGCAGTACACAGGGAGGGGAGTACAGACCATGGCGCAGTACACAGGGGTGGGAGCACAGACCATGGCGCAGTACACAGGGGTGGGTGCACAGACCATGGCGCAGTACACGGGGGTGGGAGCACAGACCATGGCGCAGTACACGGGGGTGGGAGCACAGACCATGGCGCAGTACACAGGGAGGGGAGCACAGACCATGGCGCAGTACACAGGGAGGGGAGTACAGACCATGGCGCAGTACACGGGGGTGGGTGCACAGACCATGGCGCAGTACACGGGGGTGGGAGCACAGACCATGGCGCAGTACACGGGGGTGGGAGCACAGACCATGGCGCAGTACACAGGGAGGGGAGCACAGACCATGGCGCAGTACACAGGGCCCTTTGTACTGGAGGGCAGTGATTGGAGGGATCCCTGGGCTGGGTCTCTGCACTGCAATGCAATTCATCGATCAGTTTATGGAGAACGATCGTTTCTGGCCGCATGATCCTCCTCACTATGATGGCTCCTCCTCTGTGTACACAATAGTAGGGTAAGGAGATGTTAAACCACGCCTATTTTATGAAAGCTCCGCCCCTAATTGGAGTACATGCTCCGCCTACAGTAGCAAGAAGAAATAAAAGGTGTCACTGGAAATGTTTGCTGTGCTCAGAGTCGGGCAGCCAGGCGAGCTGCGTTTCTGGAGCAGTAGGGTGGCCTTTGTGTCATCAGTGGAAGTCGCTGATTGTTCTCCATGTTGGCGGACGCTAATGATGAGTAAACAGACCATTGTGCGCGGTGGGAGAACGCGGCTGGACGGGTGTCTGGGACGGAGAACAATCCTATTGACACCATTCTAGACTCAATCAATATTTGTGTGCGGGGGATTGTCGTCACACAACGGCAAGCTCCTCCAGTTTCCATGGCACTCGGTAATAGATGAAGCCTTCAGCTGGCTCTTCTCCCACCACGTCCGCCATGAAAACATTCCCTGTTGTGTGAATTTGTGGACTCCCAATATAGCGGGATCCTTGGCAGTGCCTTGTGGCCCCTACAATGTCCCATCTGTGAGTGTTATCCAGACCTCCATCCTCCAAGCTTTCCTTCTACCAACATGGTCCATAAATGAGGACCTCACAATGACTGGAGAGCTCTGTAGACCATCTCATATTGGGCTCAGTGGACAATACACATGGCACATGTATGGGCAATGAGGGCCTCCTAGGCAATGGGGGCCTATGGGGAGGAGGGGAAGCCTTTTATGGTGGGTATCCAAGGATGGACATGTCCCTCAGACATCAGACACAGGAGCTCATATCACAGAACTAGCTAGTCCCTACACCTCCATCCAGATGGTTCAGATATATCGGGGAACGGTTCTCCATGTAGACCTCTCCTAGTTAGTGTAGAATGTATCTCCTCTGCGGAGAGAGGAGCCGTGGCTGATTGCTCCAGTCTGCTCCATGTGCCACTGGCTGCTGATCTAATTATTTCCTGTTGTGTTCTAGAAGATTCTGGGAGGAAAAACTGAGGAGCAGCTTGAATATTTAAGGGGACCCAGCCAATCCCTGGGGAGGTGTGTCCAGTAGGTGGTTGGAGAGCCCATAAAGAGTCTGAGGCCTGGAACAGAGCAGTAGTAGGCCGTGAGTCCAGTCCTCCCTTAGAGCTGGACTGTTGCTCTAGAATCATCAAGGTCCCAGCTGTAGCATAGCTGGGGGACCTATTTCCAAAGTCTGGTCTGAGATTTATATGGTCAGGAGAGCTCACTGAGGAGAACCTGGTGAAAGTTGGTGTAGAGAGTCCAGCTGTCCTGTGGTGGTGTGGATCTATGTCTCCCTCTGTGAGGAGTGCCCGGTGGGTACCGGATGGGGGCAGACAATGATCCTGTGGTGGTGGGTCTGTGTCTCCCTCTGGGAGGAGTGCCCGGTGGGTACTGGATGGGGCAGACAATGATCCTGTGGTGGTGGGTCTATGTCTCCCTCTGTGAGGAGTGCCCGATGGGTACCGGATGGGGGCAGACAATGATCCTGTGGTGGTGGGTCTGTGTCTCCCTCTGTGAGGAGTGCCCGGTGGGTACCGGATGGGGGCAGACAATGATCCTGTGGTGGTGTGGATCTATGTCTCCCTCTGGGAGGAGTGCCCGGTGGGTACCGGATGGGGGCAGACAATGATCCTGTGGTGGTGGGTCTGTGTCTCCCTCTGTGAGGAGTGCCCGGTGGGTACCGGATGGGGGCAGACAATGATCCTGTGGTGGTGTATATCTATGTCTCCCTCTGGGAGGAGTGCCCGGTGGGTACCGGCTGGGGGCAGACAATGATCCTGTGGTGGTGGGTCTATGTCTCCCTCTGGGAGGAGTGCCTGGTGGGTATTCGTAGGGGGCAGACAATGATCCTGTGGTGGTGGATCTATGTCTCCCTCTGGAAGGAGTGCCCGGTGGGTATCGGAAGGAGGCAGACAATGATCCTGTGGTGGTGTGGATCTATGTCTCCCTCTGGGAGGAGTGCCCGGTGGGTACCGGATGGGGCAGACAATGATCCTGTGGTGGTGGATCTATGTCTCCCTCTGTGAGGAGTGCCCGGTGGGTATTCGTAGGGGGCAGACAATGATCCTGTGGTGGTGGGTCTGTGTCTCCCTCTGTGAGGAGTGCCCGGTGGGTACCGGATGGGGCAGACAATGATCCTGTGGTGGTGGGTCTGTGTCTCCCTCTGGGAGGAGTGCCCGGTGGGTATCGAATGGGGCAGACAATGATCCTGTGGTGGTGTGGATCTATGTCTCCCTCTGGAAGGAGTGCCCGGTGGGTATTCGTAGGGGGCAGACAATGATCCTGTGGTGGTGTGGATCTATGTCTCCCTCTGGGAGGAGTGCCCGGTGGGTACCGGATGGGGCAGACAATGATCCTGTGGTGGTGGATCTATGTCTCCCTCTGTGAGGAGTGCCCGGTGGGTATTCGTAGGGGGCAGACAATGATCCTGCGGTGGTTGGTCTGTGTCTCCCTCTGTGAGGAGTGCCTGGTGGGTACCGGATGGGGCAGACAATGATCCTGTGGTGGTGGGTCTATGTCTCCCTCTGGAAGGAGTGCCCGGTGGGTATTCGTAGGGGGCAGACAATGATCCTGTGGTGGTGTGGATCTATGTCTCCCTCTGGAAGGAGTGCCCGGTGGGTATCGGAAGGAGGCAGACAATGATCCTGTGGTGGTGTGGATCTATGTCTCCCTCTGTGAGGAGTGCCCGGTGGGTACCGGATGGGGCAGACAATGATCCTGTGGTGGTGGGTCTGTGTCTCCCTCTGGGAGGAGTGCCCGGTGGGTATTCGTAGGGGGCAGACAATGATCCTGTGGTGGTGGATCTATGTCTCCCTCTGGAAGGAGTGCCCGGTGGGTATTCGTAGGGGGCAGACAATGATCCTGTGGTGGTGGATCTATGTCTCCCTCTGGAAGGAGTGCCCGGTGGGTATTCGTAGGGGGCAGACAATGATCCTGTGGTGGTGGATCTATGTCTCCCTCTGGGAGGAGTGCCCGGTGGGTACCGGAAGGAGGCAGACAATGATCCTGTGGTGGTGGGTCTGTGTCTCCCTCTGGGAGGAGTGCCCAGTGGGTACCGGATGGGGCAGACAATGATCCTGTGGTGGTGGGTCTATGTCTCCCTCTGGGAGGAGTGCCCGGTGGGTATTCGTAGGGGGCAGACAATGATCCTGTGGTGGTGGGTCTATGTCTCCCTCTGGGAGGAGTGCCCGGTGGGTATTCGTAGGGGGCAGACAATGATCCTGTGGTGGTGGGTCTGTGTCTCCCTCTGTGAGGAGTGCCCGGTGGGTACCGGATGGGGCAGACAATGATCCTGTGATGGTGGGTCTGTGTCTCCCTCTGTGAGGAGTGCCCGGTGGGTATCGAATGGGGCAGACAATGATCCTGTGGTGGTGTTGATCTATGTCTCCCTCTGGAAGGAGTGCCCGGTGGGTATTCGTAGGGGGCAGACAATGATCCTGTGGTGGTGTGGATCTATGTCTCCCTCTGGGAGGAGTGCCCGGTGGGTACCGGATGGGGCAGACAATGATCCTGTGGTGGTGGATCTATATCTCCCTCTGGAAGGAGTGCCCGGTGGGTATTCGTAGGGGGCAGACAATGATCCTGTGGTGGTGTGGATCTATGTCTCCCTCTGGAAGGAGTGCCCGGTGGGTATTCGTAGGGGGCAGACAATGATCCTGTGGTGGTGTGGATCTATGTCTCCCTCTGGGAGGAGTGCCCGGTGGGTACCGGATGGGGCAGACAATGATCCTGTGGTGGTGGATCTATGTCTCCCTCTGGAAGGAGTGCCCGGTGGGTATTCGTAGGGGGCAGACAATGATCCTGTGGTGGTGTGGATCTATGTCTCCCTCTGGAAGGAGTGCCCGGTGGGTATCGGAAGGAGGCAGACAATGATCCTGTGGTGGTGTGGATCTATGTCTCCCTCTGGAAGGAGTGCCCGGTGGGTATCGGAAGGAGGCAGACAATGATCCTGTGGTGGTGTGGATCTATGTCTCCCTCTGTGAGGAGTGCCCGGTGGGTACCGGATGGGGCAGACAATGATCCTGTGGTGGTGGGTCTGTGTCTCCCTCTGGGAGGAGTGCCCGGTGGGTATTCGTAGGGGGCAGACAATGATCCTGTGGTGGTGGGTCTATGTCTCCCTCTGGAAGGAGTGCCCGGTGGGTATTCGTAGGGGGCAGACAATGATCCTGTGGTGGTGTGGATCTATGTCTCCCTCTGGAAGGAGTGCCTGGTGGGTATCGGAAGGAGGCAGACAATGATCCTGTGGTGGTGTGGATCTATGTCTCCCTCTGGAAGGAGTGCCTGGTGGGTATCGGAAGGAGGCAGACAATGATCCTGTGGTGGTGGGTCTGTGTCTCCCTCTGGGAGGAGTGCCCGGTGGGTACCGGATGGGGCAGACGATGATCCTGTGGTGGTGGGTCTGTGTCTCCCTCTGGGAGGAGTGCCCGGTGGGTATTCGTAGGGGGCAGACGATGATCCTGTGGTGGTGGATCTATGTCTCCCTCTGGAAGGAGTGCCTGGTGGGTATCGGAAGGAGGCAGACAATGATCCTGTGGTGGTGGGTCTGTGTCTCCCTCTGGGAGGAGTGCCCGGTGGGTACCGGATGGGGGCAGACAATGATCCTGTGGTGGTGGGTCTGTGTCTCCCTCTGGGAGGAGTGCCTGGTGGGTATTCGTAGGGGGCAGACGATGATCCTGTGCCCGGGTGATGGTGTGCAGTGCTCAGTAGGAGGTCCCAGGTACTTCCCAGCCAATAGTGAGTAATGGGAGCTCTCAGGTCAGTGTGAAGAGAAGTGCCCAGTTTCTGGGGTATCCCGTGTGCCCCATCACCCCTCTCAAGGTCAAACCTGCAATAAAAGCACAAAAGACCCCCCAGGATGTCACTGAGCAACTGTGGAGAAAATGCTGTGTGCCTGGCCGTGTCTGCACTAGAAGTAATATAGATGTGGGTCCAGCAACCTACCAACCCCTTCCATACAACTCGAGCAACAGTGCCAACTCTACCACCCCCCTCCGGGAGGTCTGAGGACACATCTATATTACACGAGCAACAGTGCCAACTCTACCACTCCCCTCCAGGAGGTCTGAGGACACATCTATATTACACGAGCAACAGTGCCATCTCTACCACCCCCCTCCGGGAGGTCTGAGGACACATCTATATTACACGAGCAACAGTGCCAACTCTACCACTCCCCTCCGGGAGGTCTGAGGACACATATATATTACATGAGCAACAGTGCCAACTCTACCACCCCCCTCCGGGAGGTCTGAGGACACATCTATATTACACGAGCAACAGTGCCATCTCTACCACCCCCCTCCGGGAGGTCTGAGGACATCTCAACGCATTGACTCCTGCTGCTTTCACTGGGTACATGCTCCTATCTCCTATCTCCACTTTTAACTGCAACAACGCATGGACTCCTGTTAATTTCGGAACAAATAGTGTATATATTTTTTCTACGTTGACCAGTTGTCACCTCTCAGTTGTCACCTCTCAGTTGTCACCTCTCAGTTGTCACCTCTCCCTGCCCCCGTTTTATGACTGTAGTCTGTTTCCTGAGAAACATCCCCCCCCCCCATTCATGTCATCCTTATCAGTTACTAACTCTCCTGCATGCTGGACAGACTGCTAGCAAACACCTCTGGAAACATCTCCAAGTCTGAGTCCCTCTCCGTGTACCTTTCATATGTCCCCTCTACTCCTTCTTCTCATATTACGTTCCTGCGTTCCCAAAATCTCACTTCTTTACCCCTCTGCTCCACCCCGAAACTTGTACATCTCCCCCTCACTGCTACCATCTCCCTACTACTGCTCTCATCACCTCCTGCTGATACTTCACTCTCCTGCTGACCCAAACACCAGGACTGGAAGGCATGTGCGCTCGTGTACATCCCGCCCCATCTTACTTCCCTCACCCTCCTTCTTCTCCTAACCTCTGGGGATATCTCCCCAAACCCTGGTCCTCCTCTATCTCACCCCCACACCAGGCACCCTTCTCCTAACCTCTGGGGATATCTCCCCAAACCCTGGTCCTCCTCTATCTCACCCCCACACCAGGCACCCTCCTTCTCCTAACCTCTGGGGATATCTCCCCAAACCCTGGTCCTCCTCTATCTCACCCCCACACCAGGCACCCTTCTCCTAACCTCTGGGGATATCTCCCCAAACCCTGGTCCTCCTCTATCTCACCCCCACACCAGGCACCCTTCTCCTAACCTCTGGGGATATCTCCCCAAACCCTGGTCCTCCTCTATCTCACCCCCACACCAGGCACCCTTCTCCTAACCTCTGGGGATATCTCCCCAAACCCTGGTCCTCCTCTATCTCACCCCCACACCAGGCACCCTTCTCCTAACCTCTGGGGATATCTCCTCAAACCCTGGTCCTCCAGGATCTCACCCCCTCACCAGGCACCCTCCTCCTTCTCCTAACGTCTGGAGATATCTCCTCAAACCCTGGTCCTCCAGGATCTCACCCCCACACCAGGCACCCTCCTCCTTCTCCTAACTTCTGGAGATATCTCCTCAAACCCTGGTCCTCCAGGATCTCACCCCCTCTCCAGGCACCCTCCTTCTCCTAACCTCTGGGGATATCTCCTCAAACTCTGTTCCTCCAGGATCTCACCCCCTCTCCAGGCACCCTCCTTCTCCTAACCTCTGGAGATATCTCCTCAAACCCTGGTCCTCCAGGATCTCACCCCCTCACCAGGCACCCTGCTTCTCCTAACCTCTGGGGATATCACCCCAAACCCTGGTCCTCCTCTATCTCACCCCCACACCAGGCACCCTCCTTCTTCTCCTAACCTCTGGGGATATCACCCCAAACCCTGGTCCTCCTCTATCTCACCCCCACACCAGGCACCCTCCTTCTTCTCCTAACCTCTGGGGATATCTCCCCAAACCCTGGTCCTCCTCTATCTCACCCCCACACCAGGCACCCTCCTTCTTCTCCTAACCTCTGGGAGTATCTCCCCAAACCCTGGTCCTCCTCTATCTCACCCCCACACCAGGCACCCTCCTTCTTCTCCTAACCTCTGGGGATATCTCCCCAAACCCTGGACCTCCACTATCTTACCCCCACACCAGGCACCCTCTTTCCTCCAGGAATAGCCGCAATCCCCTCAATTTAATATCAGTCCCCGTGCTCCCAAAAACCACCCTCCCTTTTCATGTGCGCTCTGGAATGCCCGCTGTCTGTAATAATCTCACCTCTGACCTTTTTGTCTCCAGCTCCCTTAACCTACCAGCAATTACAGAAACCTGGCAGCAGATTCTGCTTCTCCCGCAGCACTTCCCTATGGAGGCCTCCTCTGGACCCCTCACCCAGACCCAGTGGTCAGAAAGGTGGTGGGGTTGGTTTGCTTCTATCCCCACTGAGCACCTTTCAAGTCCCCCCTAACCCTCCATCTCTATCCTTCTCTTCTTCCCAGACTCACTGCACCCGGCTGTTCTCTCCGATCTCTCTGAGGATTGCAGTGATCTATCGGCCTCCTGGACCCGTGTCCCGCTTTCTTGATGGTGTCTCTGCCTGGCTACCCTACTTTCTCTCCTCTGAACTACCCGCTATCATTCTCAGAGATTTTACCATCCCCATTAATGTCAACAACCCGGCTACATCCCAACTCTTCAACCTAACCTCATCTTTTGGATTAGCACAATGTATACAGTCCACCATGGTCCTCCACTCACTCTGATGGACGCCGTCCTCCACTCACTCTGATGGACGTGGTCCTCCACTCACTCTGATGGACGCCGTCCTCCACTCACTCTGATGGACGCGGTCCTCCACTCACTCTGATGGACGAGGTCCTCCACTCACTCTGATGGACGAGGTCCTCCACTCACTCTGATGGACACCGTCCTCCACTCACTCTGATGGACGCCGTCCTCCACTCACTCTGATGGACGCCGTCCTCCACTCACTCTGATGGACGTGGTCCTCCACTCACTCTGATGGACGAGGTCCTCCACTCACTCTGATGGACGAGGTCCTCCACTCACTCTGATGGACGAGGTCCTCCACTCACTCTGATGGACGAGGTCCTCCACTCACTCTGATGGACGAGGTCCTCCACTCACTCTGATGGACGCCGTCCTCCACTCACTCTGATGGACGCGGTCCTCCACTCACTCTGATGGACGCCGTCCTCCACTCACTCTGATGGACGCAGTCCTCCACTCACTCTGATGGACGAGGTCCTCCACTCACTCTGATGGACGAGGTCCTCCACTCACTCTGATGGACACCGTCCTCCACTCACTCTGATGGACGCCGTCCTCCACTCACTCTGATGGACGTGGTCCTCCACTCACTCTGATGGACGAGGTCCTCCACTCACTCTGATGGACGAGGTCCTCCACTCACTCTGATGGACGGGGTCCTCCACTCACTCTGATGGACGAGGTCCTCCACTCACTCTGATGGACACTGTCCTCCACTCACTCTGATGGACACTGTCCTCCA
This sequence comes from Staurois parvus, assembly GCF_062004578.1. NCBI lineage: Eukaryota > Metazoa > Chordata > Amphibia > Anura > Ranidae > Staurois > Staurois parvus. The sequence goes on from NW_028321132.1 coordinate 52,842, forward strand.
CTCACTCTGATGGACGAGGTCCTCCACTCACTCTGATGGACACCGTCCTCCACTCACTCTGATGGACGCGGTCCTCCACTCACTCTGATGGACGCGGTCCTCCACTCACTCTGATGGACGCGGTCCTACACTCACTCTGATGGACGCGGTCCTCCACTCACTCTGATGGACGCGGTCCTCCACTCACTCTGATGGACGCGGTCCTCCACTCACTCTGATGGACGCGGTCCTCCACTCACTCTGATGGACGCGGTCCTCCACTCACTCTGATGGACGCGGTCCTTCACTCACTCTGATGGACATGGTCCTCCACTCACTCTTATGGACGCGGTGAGTGGAGGACGGCGTCCATCAGAGTGAGTGGAGGACGGCGTCCATCAGAGTGAGTGGAGGACGGCGTCCATCAGAGTGAGTGGAGGACGGCGTCCATCAGAGTGAGTAGAGGACGGCGTCCATCAGAGTGAGTGGAGGACGGCGTCCATCAGAGTGAGTGGAGGACGGTGTCCACCTTCACAGTCTCCTCGTCTTCAAACACCTATCCCCCCAAGCAGCAAATAATTACCTGCAGAAACCTTCACAACTTGAACCCGGCTCCTTTCCACTCTGCAACTGACCTCCTCTATGACAGAATCTCTCCCCTGTCCTGCCCTGACCTGGCCACTGCTGTCTACAACAGTTCACTGTCATCCACACTGGACTCACTTACTCCTCTAACAACACGAAGCATCAGGCCCATCAGACCATGACAACCTTGGCAGACTGACCACACCGGACATCTTAGGAGACATAGTCGTGCGCTGGAGCGATTGTGGTGTAAAACCAAATCCCAGCAAGCATTCACCCGATATAAATCTGCTTTCTTCACATACAATTCCTCCCTCCATGCTGCCAAACAAGACGACTTTGTCACTCTCATCAGTACCTTGTCATCCAGTCCTCGTCGTCTCTTCTCTACTTTCTCCACCTCCACCCAGCACCTCCACCCAGCACCTCCACCTCCACCCAGCACCTCCACCCAGCACCTCCACCTCTACCCAGCACCTCCACCTCCACCCAGCACCTCCACCTCTACCCAGCACCTCCACCTCCACCCAGCACCTCCAACTCTACCCAGCACCTCCACCCAGCACCTCCACCCAGCACCTCCACCTCCACCCAGCACCTCCACCCAGCACCTCCACCTCTACCCAGCACCTCCACCCAGCACCTCCACCTCTACCCAGCACCTCCACCCAGCACCTCCACCTCTACCCAGCACCTCCACCCAGCACCTCCAACTCTACCCAGCACCTCCACCCAGCACCTCCACCCAGCACCTCCACCTCTACCCAGCACCTCCACCTCCACCCAGCACCTCCACCTCTACCCAGCACCTCCACCCAGCACCTCCACCTCTACCCAGCACCTCCACCCAGCACCTCCACCTCTACCCAGCACCTCCACCCAGCACCTCCACCTCTACCCAGCACCTTCACCCAGCACCTCCACCTCCACCCAGCACCTCCAACTCTACCCAGCACCTCCACCTAGCACCTCCACCCAGCACCTCCACCCAGCACCTCCACCTCTACCCAGCACCTCCACCTCCACCCAGCACCTCCATCTCTACCCAGCACCTCCACCCAGCACCTCCACCCAGCACCTCCACCTCTACCCAGCACCTCCACCCAGCACCTCCACCTCCACCCAGCACCTCCAACTCTACCCAGCACCTCCACCCAGCACCTCCACCCAGCACCTCCACCTCTACCCAGCACCTCCACCTCCACCCAGCACCTCCACCTCTACCCAGCACCTCCACCCAGCACCTCCACCCAGCACCTCCACCTCTACCCAGCACCTCCTCCTCCACCCAGCACCTCCACCTCTACCCAGCACCTCCATTCAGCACCTCCACCTCTACCCAGCACCTCCACCTCCACCCAGCACCTCCACCTCTACCCAGCACCTCCACCCAGCACCTCCACCTCCACTTAGTACCTTCACCCCTACCCAGCACCTCCACCTCCACCCAGTACCTCCACCTCCACTCAGCACCTCCACCCAGCACCTCCACCGCCACCCAGCACCTCCACCCAGCACCTCCACCGCCACCCAGCACCTCACTCACTGCTCACGAGATTGCAAATCATTTCAAAAACAAGATTGATGCAATTCATAGGGCATCTCCACTGCACAGACATCCATCCCACTTAGCATACCTTATACTTATCCTCCCTCAACACTTTCCTCTTCTGACCTTCTACTACCGAAGAGGTCACTAAGGTGTTCTCAGAAGCCCATCTCACTACCTGCCCCCTGGATCCTGTCCCCTCACAACTACTACGGTCACCTTCTCCTCCATCCTATGCTCCCCTCACTCACATCTTCAATCTCTCCCTCTCTACTGGTGCCTTCCCCTCCCCTCTAAAGCACGCGCACATCACTCCCATACTTAACAAGCCCCCCCTGGACCCCACCAACCTGAACAACTGAAGACCCATCTCCCTGCTGCCATTTACCTCTAAACTCCTAGAACGCTTAGTCTACAATCGCCTGAGCTCTCCCACCTCACCGACAACAACCTTCTTCACCCTTCACAGTCTGGCTTTTGCTCACTACACTCCACTGACACCGCCCTACTAAACCTCACTAATGATCTACTAACTGCTAAATCCAATGGCCACTACTCCGTACTCCTCCCAACCAATGGTCACTACTCCGTACTCCTCCCAACCAATGGCCACTACTCCGTACTCATCCCAGACAATGGCCACTACTCTGTACTCCTCCCAACCAATGGCCACTACTCCGTACTCATCCCAACCAATGGCCACTACTCCGTACTCCTCCCAACCAATGGTCACTACTCCATACTCATCCCAACCAATGGTCACTACTCCGTACTCATCCCAACCAATGGCCACTACTCCGTACTCATCCCAACCAATGGCCACTACTCCGTACTCCTCCCAACCAATGGTCACTACTCCGTACTCCTCCCAACCAATGGTCACTACTCCGTACTCATCCCAACCAATGGCCACTACTCCGTACTCCTCCCAACCAATGGTCACTACTCCATACTCATCCCAACCAATGGCCACTACTCCGTACTCATCCCAGATAATGGCCACTACTCCGTACTCCTCCCAACCAATGGTCACTACTCCATACTCATCCCAACCAATGGTCACTACTCCGTACTCATCCCAGACAATGGCCACTACTCCGTACTCCTCCCAACCAATGGCCACTACTCCATACTCATCCCAACCAATGACCACTACTCGGTACTCCTCCCAACCAATGGCCACTACTCCGTACTCCTCCCAACCAATGGTCACTACGCCGTACTCATCCCAACCAATGGCCACTACTCCGTACTCATCCCAGACAATGGCCACTACTCCATACTCCTCCCAACCAATGGTCACTACTCCGTACTCATCCCAACCAATGGCCACTACTCCGTACTCATCCCAGACAATGGCCACTACTCCGTACTCATCCCAACAAATGGTCACTACTCCGTACTCATCCCAACCAATGGCCACTACTCCGTACTCATCCCAGACAATGGCCACTACTCCGTACTCCTCCCAACCAATGGTCACTACTCCGTACTCATCCCAACCAATGGCCACTACTCCGTACTCATCCCAGACAATGGCCACTACTCCGTACTCCTCCCAACCAATGGCCACTACTCCATACTCATCCCAACCAATGACCACTACTCCGTACTCATCCCAACCAATGGCCACTACTCCGTACTCATCCCAGACAATGGCCACTACTCCGTACTCCTCCCAACCAATGGCCACTACTCCATACTCATCCCAACCAATGACCACTACTCGGTACTCCTCCCAACCAATGGCCACTACTCCGTACTCTTCCAAACCAATGACCACTACTCGGTACTCCTCCCAACCAATGGTCACTACCCCGTACTAATCCAAATCAATGGCCACTACTCCGTACTCATCCCAACCAATGGCCACTACTCCATACTCCTCCCAACCAATGGTCACTACTCCGTACTCCTCCCAACCAATGGCCACTACTCCGTACTAATCCAAACCAATGGCCACTACTCCGTACTCCTCCCAACCAATGGCCACTACTCCGTACTCATCCCAACCAATGGCCACTACCCCGTACTAATCCAAACCAATGGCCACTACTCCGTACTCATCCCAACCAATGGCCACTACTCCATACTCCTCCCAACCAATGGTCACTACTCCGTACTCCTCCCAACCAATGGCCACTACTCCGTACTCCTCCCAACCAATGGCCACTACTCCGTACTCCTCCCAACCAATGGCCACTACTCCGTACTCCTCCCAACCAATGGCCACTACTCCGTACTCCTCCCAACCAATGGCCACTACTCCATACTCATCCCAGCCAATGGCCACTACTCCATACTCTTACTACTTGACCTCTTTGCGGCTTTTGATACGGTTGACCATCCCCTCCCCCTAAAAAAACTCCACTTTCTTGGCCTCAGAGACTCTGCTCTCTCCTGGTTCTCCTACCTATCGCAGCGCTCCTTCAGCATTACCTATAACGCTGCCTCCTCCTCTTCACCTCTTCACTCCCTCTTTCTGTTGGGGTCCCTCAAGGTTCTGTCCTTGGACCCCTTCTCTTCTCCATCTACACCTCCTCCCTTGGCCACTTGATAAACTCCCATCTCTATGCTGATGACACACAAATCTATCTCTTTACTCCTCACCTCACCCCTTCAGTCTCCTCCTCACCTCACCCCTTCAGTCTCCCCCTCACCTCACCCCCTCAGTCTCCTCCATACCTCACCCCTTCAGTCTCCTCCTCACCTCGCCCCTTCAGTCTCCTCCTCACCTCACCCCTTCAGTCTCCTCCATACCTCACCCCTTCAGTCTCCTCCATACCTCACCCCTTCAGTCTCCTCCTCACCTCACCCCTTCAGTCTCCTCCTCACCTCGCCCCTTCAGTCTCCTCCTCACCTCGCCCCTTCAGTCTCCTCCTCACCTCACCCCTTCAGTCTCCTCCATACCTCACCCCTTCAGTCTCCTCCACACCTCACCCCTTCAGTCTCCTCCTCACCTCACCCCTTCAGTCTCCTCCTCACCTCACCCCTTCAGTCTCCTCTCGTATTACTAACCTACTGAGTGACATATCGGCATGGATGTCACTTCACTTCCTAAAACTCAATCTTTCCAAAACTGAGCTCTTAGTATTCCCCCCCCAGACTCCTAGACTCCAATCTGTCCTTTCAGCCCCAGGTCCAATCACTGTCCAAATCTTGTAGAATTCACCTCCGCCACACCTCCAACCTCCACAACACCTCCAACCTCCGCCACAACTCCAACCTCCGCAACACCTCCAACCTCCGCAACATCTCCAACCTCCGCAACATCTCCAACCTCCGCAACACCTCCAACCTCCGCCACACCTCCAACCTCCGCCACACCTCCAACCACTGCAACATCTCCAACCTCCGCAACATCTCCAACCTCTGCAACACCTCCAACCACCGCAACATCTCCAACCTCCGCAACACCTCCAACCTCCTCAACACCTCCAACCTCCGCAACACCTCCAACCTCCTCAACACCTCCAACCTCCGCAACACCTCCAACCACCGCAACACCTCCAACCTCCGCAGCACCTCCAACCACCGCAACATCTCCAACCTCCGCAACATCTCCAACCTCTGCAACTCCTCCAACCACCGCAACATCTCCAACCTCCGCAACACCTCCAACCTCCTCAACACCTCCAACCTCCTCAACACCTCCAACCTCCGCCACAACTCCAACCTCCGCAACACCTCCAACCTCCGCAACACCTCCAACCTCCGCCACACCTCCAACCTCCGCAACACCTCCAACCTCCGCAACACCTCCAACCTCCGCAATACCTCCAACCACCGAAACACCTCCAACCTCCGCAACGCCTCCAAGATACGGCCATTCTTAACCTCTGAAACTACTAAGCAACTTATTCCCTCCCTTGTTATATCACGCCTTGACTACTGTAACTCCCTCCTCATTGGCCGACCTCATCGCAGGCTATCCCCTCTTCAGTCTATCATGAAAGCTGCTACCAGACTAATCCACCTTATTAACCGTTGTTTATCTGCCACCCCTCTCTGCCAATCCCTCCACTGGCCTCCATTCAGTGTCCTCCACCCCCCTCTGCCAATACCTCCACTGGCCTCCATTCAGTGTCCTCCACCCCCCTCTGCCAATCCCTCCACTGACCTCCATTCAGTGTCCTCCACCCCTCTCTGCCAATCCCTCCACTGACCTCCATTCAGTGTCCTCCACCCCTCTCTGCCAATCCCTCCACTGGCCTCCACTCAGTGTCCTCCACCCCTCTCTGCCAATCCCTCCACTGACCTCCACTCAGTGTCCTCCACCCCCCTCAGCCAATACCTCCACTGACCTCCATTAAGTGTCCTCCACCCCTCTCTGCCAATCCCTCCACTGACCTCCATTCAGTGTCCTCCACCCCCCTCAGCCAATACCTCCACTGACCTCCATTCAGTGTCCTCCACCCCTCTCTGCCAATCCATCCACTGACCTCCATTCAGTGTCCTCCACCCCCCTCTTCCAATCCCTCCATTGGCCTACATTCAGTGTCCTCCACCCCTCTCTGCCAATCCCTCCACTGGCCTCCACTCAGTGTCCTCCACCCCTCTCTGCCAATCCCTCCACTGGCCTGCACTCAGTGTCCTCCACCCCCCTCTGCCAATCCCTCCACTGGCCTCCACTCAGTGTCCTCCACCCCTCTCTGCCAATCCCTCCACTGGCCTCCACTCAGTGTCCTCCACCCCTCTCTGCCAATCCCTCCACTGGCTTCCACTCAGTGTCCTCCACCGCTCTCTGCCAATCCCTCCACTGGCCTCCACTCAGTGTCCTCCACCCCTCTCTGCCAATCCCCCCACTGGCCTCCACTCAGTGTCCTCCACCCCTCTCTGTCAATCCCTCCACTGGCCTCCACTAATAATGGAATCTTTTACTCTTCCAACCAGTCCATCCTCCACAGGTACTACTTTTTGTACCACTAGCCCCTACCTCCTAGATTGTAAACTCCCAGGATCAGCCCCTCCCTCTTAGATTGTAAGCTTCCAGGATCAGCCCCTCCCTCTTAGATTGTAAACTCCCGGGATCAGCCCCTCCCCCTTAGACTGTAAGCTCCCGGGATCAGCCCCTCCCTCCTAGATTGTAAACTCCCAGGATCAGCCCCTCCCTCCAAGATTGTAAACTCCCAGGATCAGCCCCTCCCTCTTAGATTGTAAACTCCCAGGATCAGCCCCTCCCTCTTAGATTGTAAGCTCCCAGGATCAGCCCCTCCCTCTTAGATTGTAAACTCCCAGGATCAGGCCCTTCCCTCTTAGATTGTAAACTCCCAGGACCAGCCCCTCCCTCCTAGATTGTAAACTCCCAGGATCAGCCCCTCCCTTTTAGATTGTAAACTCCCAGGACCAGCCCCTCCCTCCTAGATTGTAAACTCCCAGGATCAGCCCCTCCCTCTTAGATTGTAAACTCCCAGGATCAGCCCCTCCCTCTTAGATTGTAATTTCCCAGGATCAGCCCCTCCCTCTTAGATTGTAAGCTCCCAGGATCAGCCCCTCCCTCCTAGATTGTAAACTCCCAGGATCAGCCCCTCCCTCCTAGATTGTAAACTCCCGGGATCAGCCCCTCCCTCTTAGATTGTAAACTCCCAGGATCAGGCTACTCCCTCTTAGATTGTAAACTCCCAGGATCAGGCCCTCCCTCTTAGACTGTAAGCTCCCAGGATCAGGCCCTCCCTCTTAGATTGTAAGCTCCCAGGATCAGCCCCTCCCTCTTAGACTGTAAACTCCCAGGATCAGCCCCTCCCTCTTAGATTGTAAGCTCCCAGGATCAGCCCCTCCCTCTTAGATTGTAAACTCCCAGGATCAGCCCCTCCCTCTTAGATTGTAAACTCCCAGGATCAGCCCCTCCCTCTTAGATTGTAAACTCCCAGGATCAGCCCCTCCCTCTTAGATTGTAAGCTCCCAGGATCAGCCTCTCCCTCTTAGATTGTAAACTCCCAGGATCAGGCCCTTCCCTCTTAGATTGTAAACTCCCAGGACCAGCCCCTCCCTCCTAGATTGTAAACTCCCAGGATCAGCCCCTCCCTCCTAGATTGTAAACTCCCAGGACCAGCCCCTCCCTCCTAGATTGTAAACTCCCAGGATCAGCCCCTCCCTCTTAGATTGTAAACTCCCAGGATCAGCCCCTCCCTCCTAGATTGTAAACTCCCAGGATCAGCCCCTCCCTCTTAGATTGTAAACTCCCAGGATCAGGCTCCTCCCTCTTAGATTGTAAGCTCCCAGGATCAGGCCCTCCCTCTTAGATTGTAAGCTCCCAGGATCAGCCCCTCCCTCTTAGATTGTAAGCTGCCAGGATCAGGGCCCTCCCTCTTAGATTGTAAACTCCCAGGATCAGCCCCTCCCTCTTAGATTGTAAACTCCCAGGATCAGCCCCTCCCTCCTAGATTGTAAGCTCCCAGGATCAGCCCCTCCCTCCTAGATTGTAAGCTCCCAGGATCAGCCCCTCCCTCCTAGATTGTAAACTCCCAGGATCAGCCCCTCCCTCTTAGATTGTAAACTCCCAGGATCAGCCCCTCCCTCCTAGATTGTAAACTCCCAGGATCAGTCCCTCCCTCTTAGATTGTAAACTCCCAGGATCAGCCCCTCCCTCCTAGATTGTAAACTCCCAGGATCAGCCCCTCCCTCCTAGATTGTAAACTCCCAGGATCAGGCCCTCCCTCTTAGATTGTAAACTCCCAGGATCAGCACCTCCCTCTTAGATTGTAAACTCCCAGGATCAGCCCCTCCCTCCTAGATTGTAAGCTCATAGGATCAGCCCATCCCTCCTAGATTGTAAGCTCCCAGGATCAGCCCCTCCCTCCTAGATTGTAAGCTCCCAGGATCAGCCCCTCCCTCCTAGATTGTAAACTCCCAGGATCAGCCCCTCCCTCTTAGATTGTAAACTCCCAGGATCAGCCCCTCCCTCCTAGATTGTAAACTCCCAGGATCAGTCCCTCCCTCTTAGATTGTAAACTCCCAGGATCAGCCCCTCCCTCCTAGATTGTAAACTCCCAGGATCAGCCCCTCCCTCCTAGATTGTAAACTCCCAGGATCAGGCCCTCCCTCTTAGATTGTAAACTCCCAGGATCAGCACCTCCCTCTTAGATTGTAAACTCCCAGGATCAGCCCCTCCCTCCTAGATTGTAAACTCATAGGATCAGCCCATCCCTCCTAGATTGTAAACTCCCAGGATCAGCCCCTCCCTCTTAGATTGTAAGCTCCCAGGATCAGGCCCCTCCCTCTTAGATTGTAAACTCCCAGGACCAGCACCTCCCTCCTAGATTGTAAACTCCCAGGATCAGGCCCTTCCCTCTTAGATTGTAAACTCCCAGGACCAGCCCCTCCCTCCTAGATTGTAAACTCCCAGGATCAGCCCCTCCCTCCTAGATTGTAAACTCCCAGGACCAGCCCCTCCCTCCTAGATTGTAAACTCCCAGGATCAGCCCCTCCCTCTTAGATTGTAAACTCCCAGGATCAGCCCCTCCCTCCTAGATTGTAAACTCCCAGGATCAGCCCCTCCCTCTTAGATTGTAAACTCCCAGGATCAGGCTCCTCCCTCTTAGATTGTAAGCTCCCAGGATCAGGCCCTCCCTCTTAGATTGTAAGCTCCCAGGATCAGCCCCTCCCTCTTAGACTGTAAGCTCCCGGGATCAGGCCCTCCCTCTTAGATTGTAAGCTCCCAGGATCAGCCCCTCCCTCCTAGATTGTAAACTCCCAGGACCAGCCCCTCCCTCCTAGATTGTAAACTCCCAGGATCAGCCCCTCCCTCTTAGATTGTAAACTCCCAGGATCAGCCCCTCCCTCCTAGATTGTAAACTCCCAGGATCAGCCCCTCCCTCTTAGATTGTAAACTCCCAGGATCAGGCTCCTCCCTCTTAGATTGTAAGCTCCCAGGATCAGGCCCTCCCTCTTAGATTGTAAGCTCCCAGGATCAGCCCCTCCCTCTTAGATTGTAAGCTGCCAGGATCAGGGCCCTCCCTCTTAGATTGTAAACTCCCAGGATCAGCCCCTCCCTCTTAGATTGTAAACTCCCAGGATCAGCCCCTCCTTCCTAGATTGTAAGCTCCCAGGATCAGCCCCTCCCTCCTAGATTGTAAGCTCCCAGGATCAGCCCCTCCCTCCTAGATTGTAAACTCCCAGGATCAGCCCCTCCCTCTTAGATTGTAAACTCCCAGGATCAGCCCCTCCCTCCTAGATTGTAAACTCCCAGGATCAGTCCCTCCCTCTTAGATTGTAAACTCCCAGGATCAGCCCCTCCCTCCTAGATTGTAAACTCCCAGGATCAGCACCTCCCTCTTAGATTGTAAACTCCCAGGATCAGCCCCTCCCTCCTAGATTGTAAGCTCATAGGATCAGCCCCTCCCTCCTAGATTGTAAACTCCCAGGATCAGCCCCTCCCTCTTAGATTGTAAGCTCCCAGGATCAGGCCCCTCCCTCTTAGATTGTAAACTCCCAGGACCAGCCCCTCCCTCCTAGATTGTAAACTCCCAGGATCAGCCCCTCCCTCTTAGATTGTAAACTCCCAGGATCAGCCCCTCCCTCTTAGATTGTAATTTCCCAGGATCAGCCCCTCCCTCTTAGATTGTAAGCTCCCAGGATCAGCCCCTCCCTCCTAGATTGTAAACTCCCAGGATCAGCCCCTCCCTCTTAGATTGTAAACTCCCAGGATCAGCCCCTCCCTCCTAGATTGTAAGCTCCCAGGATCAGCCTCTCCCTCTTAGATTGTAAACTCCCAGGATCAGCCTCTCCCTCTTAGAGTGTAAGCTCCCGGGATCAGCCCCTCCCTCTTAGAGTGTATGCTCCCAGGATCAGCCCCTCCCTCCTAGAATGTAAGCTCCCGGGATCAGCCCCTCCCTCTTAAATTGTAAGCTCCCGGTATCAGCCCCTCCCTCTTAGATTGTAAACTCCCAGGATCAGCCCCTCCCTCTTAGAGTGTAAACTCCCAGGATCAGCCCCTCCCTCTTAGAGTGTAAGCTCCCAGGATCAGCCCCTCCCTCTTAGATTGTAAACTCCCGGGATCAGCCCCTCCCTCTTAGAGTGTAAACTCCCAGGATCAGCCCCTCCCTCTTAGAGTGTAAGCTCCCAGGATCAGCCCCTCCCTCTTAGATTGTAAGCTCCCGGGATCAGCCCCTCCCTCTTAGATTGTAAGCTCCCAGGATCAGACCCTCCCTCTTAGACTGTAAGCTCCCAGGATCAGCCCCTCCCTCCTAGAATGTAAGCTCCCGGGATCAGCCCCTCCCTCTTAGATTGTAAACTCCCAGGATCAGCCCCTCCCTCTTAGAGTGTAAACTCCCAGGATCAGCCCCTCCCTCTTAGATTGTAAGCTCCCAGGATCAGCCCCTCCCTCTTAGACTGTAAACTCCCAGGATCAGGCCCTCCCTCTTAGATTGTAAGCTCCCAGGATCAGCCCCTCCCTCCTAGATTGTAAGCTCCCGGGATCAGCCCCTCCCTCCTAGATTGTAAACTCCCAGGATCAGCCCCTCCCTCCTAGATTGTAAACTCCCGGGATCAGCCCCTCCCTCTTAGATAGTAAACTCCCAGGATCAGCCCCTCCCTCCTAGATTGTAAACTCCCAGGATCAGCCCCTCCCTCCTAGATTGTAAGCTCCCAGGATCAGCCCCTCCCTCCTAGATTGTAAGCTCCCAGGATCAGGCCCTCCCTCCTAGATTGTAAGCTCCCAGGATCAGCCCCTCCCTCCTAGATTGTAAGCTCCCAGGATCAGGCATTCCTATCCCTCTTGTATTGATCTGTATTGTCTCCCGTTATATTGTAGCGCTGAGCAAACTGTTGGCGCCATAAATCCTGTATAATAATAATAATGTCCGTGTCACACGAGCAACAGTGCCACCTCTGCCATCCCCCTCCGGGAGGTCTGAGGACACGTCCATAATACACGAGCAACAGTGCCACCTCTGCCAGCCCCCTCCGGGAGGTCTGAGGACACGTCCATACTACACGAGCAACAGTGCCATCTCTACCAGATGCTGATACATCTCCTACTAAACACAAATATCTATTCCTGCAGTACTGGGGAATGAACAGAAGGTGGCAGCAGATGCATTGGGAAGGACAGGGAGATGGGGGGTTGGGATGAAGAGAACCTGTAATGGGAGATGTCATGTGACTCCAATCATGGCCCAGATAACTGACACCGAATTCCGCTCTCCTCCTTCTCATCACCCCCCAGTGTCCGCTCTCCACCCTCATCATCACCCCCCCAGTGTCCGCTCTCCACCCTCATCATCACCCCCCCAGTGTCTGCTCTCCTCCTTCATCATCACCCCTCCAGTGCCCGCTCTCCTCCTTCTCATCACCCCCCAGTGTCCGCTCTCCACCCTCATCATCACCCCCCCAGTGTCTGCTCTCCTCCCTCATCATCACCCCCCAGTGTCCGCTCTCCACCCTCATCATCACCCCCCAGTGTCCGCTCTCCACCCTCATCATCACCCCCCAGTGTCCGCTCTCCACCCTCATCATCACCCCCCCAGTGTCTGCTCTCCTCCCTCATCATTGCCCCCCAGTGTCCGCTCTCCTCCCTCATCATCACCCCCCACTTTCCGCTCTCCTCCCTCATCATCACCCCCCAGTGTCCGCTCTTCACCCTCATCATCACCCCCCACTTTCCGCTCTCCTCCCTCATCATCACCCCCCCCCCCAGTGTCCACTCTCCTCCCTCATCATCACCCCCCCCCGTCCGCTCTCCTCCCTCATCATCACCCCCCAGTGTCCGCTCTTCACCCTCATCATCACCCCCCACTTTCCGCTCTCCTCCCTCATCATCACCCCCCCCCCCCAGTGTCCACTCTCCTCCCTCATCATCACCCCCCACTGTCCGCTCTCCTCCCTCATCATCACCCCCCAGTGTCTGCTCTCCTCCTTCGTCATCACCCCCCAGTGTCCGCTCTCCTCCCTCATCATCACCCCCCACTGTCCGCTCTCCTCCCTCATCATCACCCCCCCCTGTCCGCTCTCCTCCCTCATCATCACCCCCCCCTGTCCGCTCTCCTCCCTCATCATCACCCCCCAGTGTCCGCTCTTCACCCTCATCATCACCCCCTACTGTCCGCTCTCCTCCCTCATCATCACCCCCCCCCCCCCAGTGTCCGCTCTCCTCCCTCATCATCACCCCCCACTGTCCGCTCTCCTCCCTCATCATCACCCCCCCGTCCGCTCTCCTCCCTCATCATCACCCCCCCCGTCCGCTCTCCTCCCTCATCATCACCCCCCAGTGTCCGCTCTTCACCCTCATCATCACCCCCCACTGTCCGCTCTCCTCCCTCATCATCACCCCCCCCCCCAGTGTCCACTCTCCTCCCTCATCATCACCCCCCACTGTCCGCTCTCCTCCCTCATCATCACCCCCCACTGTCCGCTCTCCTCCCTCATCATCACCCCCCACTGTCCGCTCTCCTCCCTCATCATCACCGCCCAGTGTCTGCTCTCCTCCCTCATCATTGCCCCCCAGTGTCCGCTCTCCTCCCTCATCATCACTCCCCCAGTGTCCGCTCTCCTCCCTCATCATCACCCCCAGTGTCCTCTCTCCTCCCTCATCATCACCCCCAGTGTCCGCTCTCCTCCCTCATCATCACTCCCCCAGTGTCCGCTCTCCTCCCTCATCATCACCCCCAGTGTCCGCTCTTCACCCTCATCATCACCCCCTAGTGTCCGCTCTCCACCCTCATCATAACCCCCCACTGTCCGCTCTCCTCCCTCATCATCACCACCCAGTGTCCGCTCTCCTCCCTCATCATCACCACCCAGTGTCCGCTCTCCTCCCTCATCATCACCCCACAGTGTCCGCTCTCCACCGTCATTATCACCCCACAGTGTCCGCACTCCACCCTCATCATCACCCCCCAGTGTCTGCACTCCACCCTCATCATCACCCCCCAGTGTCCGCTCTCCTCCCTCATCATCACCCCCCAGTGTCCGCTCTCCTCCTTCATCATCACCCCCTAGTGTCCGCTCTCCACCCTCATCATAACCCCCCACTGTCCGCTCTCCTCCCTCATCATCACCACCCAGTGTCCGCTGTCCTCCCTCATCATCACCCCACAGTGTCCGCTCTCCACCCTCATTATCACCCCACAGTGTCCGCACTCCACCCTCATCATCACCCCCCACTGTCCGCTCTCCACCCTCATCATCACCCCTCCAGTGTCCGCTCTCCTCCTTCATCATCACCCCCCAGTGTCCGCTCTCCTCCCTCATCAGCACCCCCCACTGTCCGCTCTCCTCCCTCATCATCACCCCCCACTGTCCGCTATCCTCCCTCATCATCACCCCCCAGTGTCCGCTCTCCTCCCTCATCATCACCCCTCCAGTGTCCGCTCTCCACCCTCATCATCACCCCTCCAGTGTCCGCTCTCCTCCCTCATCATCACTCCTCCAGTGTCTGCTCTCCTCCCTCATCATTGCCCCCCAGTGTCCGCTCTCCTCCCTCATCATCACCCCCCAGTGTCAGCTCTCCTCCCTCATCACCCCCCAGTGTCCGCTCTCCACCCTCATCATCACCCCCCAGTGTCCGCTCTTCACCCTCATCATCAGTCCCCCACTGTCCGCTCTCCTCCCTCATCATCACCCCCCAGTGTCCGCTCTCCTCCCTCATCATCACCCCCCACTGTCCGCTATCCTCCCTCATCATCACCCCCCAGTGTCCGCTCTCCTCCCTCATCATCACCCCTCCAGTGTCCGCTCTCCACCCTCATCATCACCCCTCCAGTGTCCGCTCTCCTCCCTCATCATCACCCCTCCAGTGTCTGCTCTCCTCCCTCATCATTGCCCCCCAGTGTCCGCTCTCCTCCCTCATCATCACCCCCCCAGTGTCAGCTCTCCTCCCTCATCACCCCCCAGTGTCCGCTCTCCACCCTCATCATCACCCCCCAGTGTCCGCTCTTCACCCTCATCATCACTCCCCCACTGTCCGCTCTCCTCCCTCATCATCACCCCCCCCCCCGTTTCCGCTCTCCACCCTCATCATCACCCCCCAGTGTCCGCTCTTCACCCTCATCATCACCCCCCAGTGTCCGCTCTCCTCCCTCATCATCACCCCCCAGTGTCCGCTCTCCACTCTCATCATCATCCCCCAGTTTCTGCTCTCCACCCTCATCATCACCCCCCAGTGTCCGATCTCCACCCTCATCATCACGCCCCCCCCCCCCCAGTGTCCGCTCTCCACCCTCATCATCACCCCCCCAGTGTCCGCTCTCCTCCCTCATCATCACCCCCCAGTGTCCACTCTCTGCTCTAATCATCACCCCCACTGTCCGCTCTCCACCCTCATCATCACCCCCCAGTGTCCTATAGCCACCCTCATCACCCCCCCCCCCCCCCCCACAGTGTTTGCTCTCCACCCTCATCATCACCCGTCAGTGTCCTATAGCCACCCTCATCACCCCACCCACAGTGTCCACTCTCACCCTCATCATCACTCCCCAGTATCCGCTCTCCACTATCATCATAACCCCCCTGTGTCCGCTCTCCACCCTCACCATCACCCCCCAGTGTCCACTCTCCACCTTCATCATCACCCCCCCCCCACACTGTCCGATCTCCACCCTCATCATCACCCCCCAGTGTCCGCTCTCCACCCTCATCATCACCCCCCAGTGTCCGCTCTCCACCTTCATCATCAGCCCCCCCCCCCCCCCCCGTCCGCTCTCCACCCTCATCATCACTCCCCAGTGTCCGCTCTCCATCATCATCACCCCCCAGTGTCCGCTCTCCATCCTCATCATCACCCCCCTCAGTGTCCGCTCTCCACCCTCATCATCACCCCCCAGTGTCCGCTCCTCACTCTCATCATCAAGCCCAGTGTCCCCTCTCCTCCCTCACCATCACCTCCCTTCCAGTGTCCACCCTCATCATCACCCCCCGGTGTCTTCTTTCCACCCTCATCATCACCCCCTTTTGTCCGCTCTCCACCCTCATCATCACCCCCCACTGTCCGCTCTCCACCATCCTCATCACCCCCCGGTGTCCCCTCTCCACCCTCATCATCACCCCCCCCCCCCAGTGTCAGCTCTCCACCCTCATCATCACCACCCCAGTGTCCGCTCTCCACCATCCTCATCACCCCCCAGTGTCTCCACCCTCATCTCATATTAACCCCTCGGTGTCCCCTCTCCTCCCTCATCTCATATTAACCCCTCCGTGTCTCTTCACCGCCCTCATCTCGCATTAACCCCTCAGTGTCCCCTCTCCACCTTCATCTCATATTAACCCCTCGGTGTCCCCTCTCCTCCCTCATCTCATATTAACCCCTCGGTGTCCCCTCTCCTCCCTCATCTCATATTAACCCCTCGGTGTCCCCTCTCCTCCCTCATCTCATATTAACCCCTCGGTGTCCCCTCTCCTCCCTCATCTCATATTAACCCCTCGGTGTCCCCTCTCCTCCCACATCTCATATTAACCCCTCGGTGTCCCCTCTCCACCCTCACCTCATATTAACCCCTCAGTGTCCCCTCTCCACCCTCATCTCATATTAACCCCTCGGTGTCCCCCCTCCACCTTCATCTCATATTAACCCCTCGGTGTCCCCTCTCCTCCCTCATCTCATATTAACTCCTCGGTGTCCCCTCTCCACCTTCATCTCATATTAACCCCTCGGTGTCCCCTCTCCACCCTCATCTCATATTAACCCCTCGGTGTCCCCTCTGCTCATCTCATATTAACCCCTCGGTGTCCCCTCTCCACCCTCATCTCATATTAACCCCTCGGTGTCCCCTCTCCACCATCATCTCATATTAACCCCTCGGTGTCCCCTCTCCACCCTCATCTCATATTAACCCCTCGGTGTCCCCTCTCCTCCCTCAACTCATATTAACCCCTCGGTGTCCCCTCTCCACCCTCATCTCATATTAACCCCTTGGTGTTCCATCTCCACCCTCAACTCATATTAACCCCTCGGTGTCCCCTCTCCATCCTCTTCTCATATTAACCCCTCGGTGTCCCCTCTGCTCATCTCATATTAACCCCTCGGTGTCCCCTCTCCACCCTCATCTCATATTAACCCCTTGGTGTCCCCTCTCCTCCCTCAACTCATATTAACCCCTCGGTGTTCCATCTCCACCCTCATCTCATATTACTCCCTCGGTGTCCCCTCTCCACCCTCATCTCATATTAACCCCTCGGTGTCCCCTCTCCACCCTCATCTCATATTAACCCCTCGGTGTCCCCTCTCCACCCTCATCTCATATTAACCCCTTGGTGTTCCATCTCCACCCTCAACTCATATTAACCCCTCGGTGTCCCCTCTCCATCCTCTTCTCATATTAACCCCTCGGTGTCCCCTCTGCTCATCTCATATTAACCCCTCGGTGTCCCCTCTCCACCCTCATCTCATATTAACCCCTTGGTGTCCCCTCTCCTCCCTCAACTCATATTAACCCCTCGGTGTCCCCTCTCCATCCTCATCTCATATTAACCCCTCGGTGTTCCATCTCCACCCTCATCTCATATTAACCCCTCGGTGTCCCCTCTCCACCCTCATCTCATATTAACCCCTCGGTGTCCCCTCTCCACCCTCATCTCATATTAACCCTTCGGTGTCCCCTCTCCACCCTCCTCTCATATTAACCCCTTGGTGTTCCATCTCCACCCTCAACTCATATTAACCCCTCGGTGTCCCCTCTCCATCCTCTTCTCATATTAACCCCTCGGTGTCCCCTCTGCTCATCTCATATTAACCCTTCGGTGTCCCCTCTCCATCCTCTTCTCATATTAACCCCTCGGTGTCCCCTCTCCACCATCATCTCATATTAACCCCTCGGTGTCCCCTCACCACCCTCATCTCATATTAACCCCTCGTGTCACCTCTCCTCCCTCATCTCATATTAACCCCTCGGTGTCCCTTCTCCACCCTCATCTCATATTAACCCCTCGGTGTCCCTTCTCCACCCTCAACTCATATTAACCCCTCGGCGTTCCCTCTCCACCCTCATCTCATATTAACCATTCGGTGTCCCCTCTCCTCCCACATCTCATATTAACCCCTCGGTGTCCCCTCTCCTCCCTCATCTCATATTAACCCCCCGGTGTCTCCTCTCCTCCCTCATCTCATATTAACCCCTCGGTGTCCCCTCTCCTCCCTCATCTCATATTAACCCCCCGGTGTCCCCTCTCCTCCCTCATCTCATATTAACCCCTCGGTGTCCCCTCACCACCCTCATCTCATATTAACCCCTCGGTGTCCCCTCTCCATCCTCCTCTCATATTAACCCCTCGGTGTACCCTCTCCACCCTCATCTCATATTAATCCCTCGGTGTCCCCTCTCCACCCTCATCTCATATTAACCCCTCGGTGTCCCCTCTCCACCCTCATCTCATTTTAACCCCTCTGTGTCCCCTCTCCACCATCATCTCATATTAACCCCTCGGCGTCCCTTCTCCACCCTCATCTCATATTAACCCCTCGGTGTCCCCTCTCCACCATCATCTCACATTAACCCCTCGACGTCCCTTCTCCACCCTCATCTCATATTAACCATTCGGTGGCCCCTCTCCACCCTCATCTCATATTAACCCCTCGGTGTCCCCTCTCCACCCTCATCTCACATTTACCCTTTGGTGTCCCCTCTCCACCCTCATCTCATATTAACCCCTCGGTGTCCCCTCTCCACCCTCATCTCATATTAACCCCTCGGTGTCCCCTCTGCTCATCTCATATTAACCCCTCGGTGTCCCTTCTCCACCCTCATCTCATATTAACCCCTCGGTGTCCCCTCTGCTCATCTCATATTACCCCTCGGTTTCCCATCTCCACCCTCATCTCATATTAACCTTTCGGTGTCCCCTCTCCACCCTCATCTCATATTAACCCCTCGGTGTCCCCTCTCCATCCTCATCTCATATTAACCTTTCGGTGTCCCCTCTCCACCCTCATTTCATATTAACCCCTCGGTGTCCCCTCTCCACCCTCATCTCATATTAACCCCTTGGTGTCCCCTCTCCACCCTCATCTCATATTAACCCCTCGGTGTCCCCTCTCCACCCTCATCTCATATTAACCCCTCGGTGTCCCCTCTCCACCCTCATCTCATATTAACCCCTCGGTTTCCCCTCTGCTCATCTCATATTAACCGCTCGGTTTCCCTTCTCCACCCTCATCTCACATTAACCCCTCGGTTTCCCCTCTCCACCCTCATCTCATATTAACCTTTCGGTGTCCCCTCTCCACGCTCATCTCATATTAACCCCTCGATGTCCCCTCTCCATCCTCATCTCATATTAACCTTTCGGTGTCCCCTCTCCACGCTCATCTCATATTAACCCCTCGGTGTCCCCTCTCCTCCCTCATCTCATATTAACCCCTCGGTGTCCCCTCTCCTCCCTCATCTCATATTAACCCCTCGGTGTCCCCTCTCCTCCCTCATTTCATATTAACTCCTCGGTGTCCCCTCTCCACCCTCTTCTCATATTAACCTCTCGGTGTTCCCTCTCCATCCTCATCTCATATTAACCCCTCGGTGTCCCCTCTCCACCCTCATCTCATATTAACCCCTCGGTGTCCCCTCTCCTCCCTCATCTCATATTAACCCCTCCTTGTCTCTTCACCGCCCTCATCTCGCATTAACCCCTCAGTGTCCCCTCTCCACCCTCATCTCATATTAACCCCTCGGTGTCTCTTCACCGCCCTCATCTCACATTAACCCCTCGGTGTCCCCTCTCCACCCTCATGTCATATTAACCCCACGGTGTCCCCTCTCCACCCTCATCTCATATTAACCCCTCGGTGTCTCTTCACCACCCTCATCTCACATTAACCCCTCGGTGTCCCCTCTCCACCCTCATGTCATATTAACCCCTCGGTGTCCCCTCTCCTCCCTCATCTCATATTAACCCCTCGGTGTCCCCTCTCCTCCCTCATCTCATATTAACCCCTTGGTGTTCCATCTCCACCCTCATCTCATATTAACCCCTCGGTGTCCCCTCTCCACCCTCATCTCATATTAACCCCTCAATGTCCCCTCTCCTCCCTCTTCTCATATTAACCCCTCGGTGTCCCCTCTCCATCCTCATCTCATATTAACCCCTCTGTGTCCCCTCTCCACCCTCATCTCATATTAACCCCTCGGTGTCCCCTCTCCACCCTCATCTTATATTAACCCCTCGGTGTCCCCTCTCCACCCTCATCTCATGTTAACCCTTCGGTGTCCCCTCTCCACCCTCATCTCATATTAACCTTTCGGTGTCCCCTCTCCACCCTCATTTCATATTAACCCCCCGGTGTCTCTTCTCCACCCTTATCTCATATTAACCCCTCGGTGTCCCTTCCCCACCCTTATCTCATATTAACCATTCGGTGTCCCCTCTCCATCCTCCTCTCATATTAACCCCTCGGTGTCCCCTCTCCACCCTCATCTCATATTAACCCCTCGGTGTCCCCTCTCCTCCCTCATCTCATATTAACCCCTCGGTGTCCCCTCTCCTCCCTCATTTCATATTAACCCCTCGGTGTCCCCTCTCCTCCCTCATCTCATATTAACCCCTCGGTGTCCCCTCTCCTCCCTCATCTCATATTAACCCCTCGGTGTCCCCTCTCCTCCCTCATTTCATATTAACCCCTCAGTGTCCCCTCTTCTCCCTCATCTCATATTAACCCCTCGGTGTTCCATCTCCACCCTCATCTCATATTAACCCCTCGGTGTTCCATCTCCACCCTCATCTCATATTAACCCCTCGGTGTCCCCCCTCCACCCTCATCTCATATTAACCCCTCGGTGTCTCCTCTCCTCCCTCATCTCATATTAACCCCTCCGTGTCTCTTCACCGCCCTCATCTCACATTAACCCCTCAGTGTCCCCTCTCCACCCTCATCTCATATTAACCCCTCGGTGTCTCTTCACCACCCTCATCTCACATTAACCCCTCGGTGTCCCCTCTCCACCCTCATCTCATATTAACCCCTCGGTGTCCCCTCTCCTCCCTCATCTCATATTAACCCCTCGGTGTCCCATCTCCACCCTCATCTCATATTAACCCCTCCGTGTCTCTTCACCGCCCTCATCTCACATTAACCCCTCAGTGTCCCCTCTCCACCCTCATCTCATATTAACCCCTCGGTGTCTCTTCACCACCCTCATCTCACATTAACCCCTCGGTGTCCCCTCTCCACCCTCATCTCATATTAACCCCTCGGTGTCCCCTCTCCTCCCTCATCTCATATTAACCCCTCGGTGTCCCATCTCCACCCTCATCTCATATTAACCCCTCCGTGTCTCTTCACCGCCCTCATCTCACATTAACCCCTCAGTGTCCCCTCTCCACCCTCATCTCATATTAACCCCTCGGTGTCTCTTCACCACCCTCATCTCACATTAACCCTTCGGTGTCCCCTCTCCACCCTCATCTCATATTAACCCCTCGGTGTCCCCTCTCCTCCCTCATCTCATATTAACCCCTCGGTGTCCCCTCTCCTCCCTCATCTCATATTAACCCCTCGGTGTTCCATCTCCACCCTCATCTCATATTAACCCCTCTGTGTCCCCTCTCCACCCTCATCTCATATTAACCCCTCGGTGTCTCCTCTCCACCCTCATCTCATATTAACCTCTCGGTGTCCCCTCTCCTCCCTCATCTCATATTAACCCCTCGGTGTTCCATCTCCACCCTCATCTCATATTAACCCCTCTGTGTCCCCTCTCCACCCTCATCTCATATTAACCCCTCGGTGTCTCCTCTCCACCCTCATCTCATATTAACCTCTCGGTGTCCCCTCTGCACCCTCATCTCATATTAACCCCTCGATGTCCCCTCTCCTCCCTCTTCTCATATTAACCCCTCGGTGTCCCCTCTGCACCCTCTTCTCATATTAACCCCTCGGTTTCCCCTCTCCATTTTCTGTACTTGTCCTGTTTGCCTATTGGTTTCCTGTGGCTGACAGAGTCTCCTTCTTGTTTTTTTTCCAGAGATTTATTGGGAGACGCCGGCAGGTCAGAGCTCAGAAATTCAACACAAACATTTTTCTTGTTTGTTTTTCCCAGTGAAGGTTCTGCCGGTGTCATTGTTCATTTCTGGTGACATGGCGTGCGAAGGACAGGATATGGTGGTGTGCAGAGGTCAGGACTGTCAGCACTTTGCCCTGGGACTGCTCTGTACGCAGGGCATGGAAGGGGCAAATTCTCAGTCTGCCCTTTTCTGGACACTTCTCTGCCCCCCACCATCTTTTCCCCAAAGATTTCCTTTTGTCACCAACAAACAATGCTGAGCATACATGACTCCAACGTCATATAAATCCAGAAAGATGATCTCTACGTACCAGAGGGGGTCCGTCCTCCATGGAAGGACCACCCAGCCTTGGTGGGCCAAGCCCAGCTCTCCTCACCAACATTGTCATCTTCCCACCAGTGATGGCCAGGGTCATAGCAATGCCGTACAGATGGGTTCCGGAGGTGTTTCCCCATCTACATTTTGGTTCATTTATTTATTTCAGGTCCTTATATAGCGCGGTCAATTTACTTTGTGCTTTACATATATATTGTACATCACATCAGGCCCCGCCCCTGAGGAGCGTACACTCTAAGGTCCCTAACTCACATTCATACATACACCAATGTAGACAGGATCCAATTAACCTACCAGCATGTCTTTGGAGTGTGGGAGGAAACCGGAGGAAACCTACGCAGGCACAGGGAGAACAAGCAAACTCCAGGCAGGTAGTGCCGTAGTTGGGATTTGAACCAGTGACCCGAGTACTGCCAGGCGGAAGTGCTGACCATTTAGCCGCTGTGCTGCCCGTTGTTTCCCCTTTCATTTTCTTCAACGTAAACATGGACTTGTGCGTTCCGATGCGTTTTAATGCTTTCCAGTGCAGTTCTGTGCAGAAACAATGCAGCCTGTTCTACTTTTATTTTCTGCAAACGGAACGTACCGGAACTGCAAGCGTGGTGTGAACTATGACACTGACAACCAGATCTCCGACTTTCTGTGCGTTTTGGATGCAGAAAACAAGCAACTGAAACGCATGGAGTGTGAATTTTCCCTGAGGGCAGTCCAGATGCAGTCCAGTGCGTTTATTTTCTGCATCAAAAATGCATGCGCCGTGTTCTCCATGTATTCCAATGGCCCCAGTTCACACCAGTGCAGTCGGTTCCAGTGCAGAATAAAATGTAGGACTTGCTGCATTTTCTCAGCACAGAACTTTCCTGGAACGCAGCAAACTGCATGAAACCTGCACCGGAACGGCGTGTAACGTGTCCGGAATCCATTTTTGTGGTGTGAATTGGCTCTAAAGGTGACAGAAAACAATTCCTGCATTTATCTCCTTGAAATATCTGCTGGAAATAGAAGTGTGTGGTGGGATGAGGGGGATCTCTGGGTTCAGTCCAGTCTACAGGAATACAGCCCAGTACAGGGACCGCTTCTCTCTCAGCTCTGTGCATGGACTGTATGGAAATGCAAACTCTTTTTCTGGAAGCGTTGGACCCTAGAAGACTGGAAGGGTTGGACCCTAGAAGACTGGAAGCGTTGGACCCTAGAAGACTGGAAGCATTGCACCCTAGAAGACTGGAAGGGTTGGACCCCAGAAGACTGAAAGGGTTGGACCCTAGAAGACTGGAAGGGTTGGACCCTAGACGACTGGACGGGTTGGACCCTAGAAGACTGAAAGGATTGGACCCCAGAAGACTGAAAGGGTTGGACCCTAGAAGACTGGAAGGGTTGGTCCCTGGAAGACTGAAAGGGTTGGACCCCAGAAGACTGAAAGGGTTGGACCCTAGAAGACTGGAAGGGTTGGTCCCTGGAAGACTGAAAGGGTTGGATCCCAGAAGACTGAAAGGGTTGGACCCTAGAAAACTGGAAGGGTTGGTCCCTGGAAGACTGAAAGGGTTGGACCCTAGAAGACTGGAAGGGTTGGACCCTAGAAGACTGGAAGGGTTGGACCCTAGAAGACTGAAAGGGTTGGACCCCAGAAGACTGAAAAGGTTGGACCCTAGAAGACTGGAAGGGTTGGTCCCTGGAAGACTGAAAGGGTTGGACCCCAGAAGACTGAAAGGGTTGGACCCTAGAAGACTGGAAGGGTTGGACCCTAGAAGACTGGAAGCGTTGGACCCTGGAATACTGGAAGCATTGGACCCTGGAATACTGGAAGGGTTGGAACCTAGAAGACTGGAAGCGTTGGACCCTGGAATACTGGAAGCATTGGACCCTGGGATACTGGAAGGGTTGGACCCTAGAAGACTGGAAGCATTGGACCCTGGAATACTGGAAGCATTGGACCCTGGAATACTGGAAGCGTTGAACCCCAGAAGACTGGAAGGGTTGGACCCTAGAAGACTGGAAGGGTTGGACCCTAGAAGACTGAAAGGGTTGGACCCCAGAAGACTGAAAGGGTTGGACCCTAGAAGACTGGAAGGGTTGGTCCCTGGAAGACTGAAAGGGTTGGACCCCAGAAGACTGAAAGGGTTGGACCCTAGAAGTCTGGAAGGGTTGGACCCTAGAAGACTGGAAGGGTTGGACCCTAGAAGACTGGAAGCGTTGGACCCTGGAATACTGGAAGCATTGGACCCTGGAATACTGGAAGGGTTGGACCCTAGAAGACTGGAAGCGTTGGACCCTGGAATACTGGAAGCATTGGACCCTGGAATACTGGAAGCATTGGACCCTAGAAGACTGGAAGGGTTGGACCCTGGAATACTGGAAGCATTGGACCCTGGAATACTGGAAGCATTGGACCCTAGAAGACTGGAAGGGTTGGACCCTAGACGACTGGAAGGGTTGGACCCTAGAAGACTGGATGGGTTGGACCCTGGAATACTGGAAGCATTGGACCCTGGAATACTGGAAGCATTGGACCCTAGAAGACTGGAAGGGTTGGACCCTAGAAGACTGGAAGGGTTGGACCCTAGAAGACTGGACGGGTTGGACCCTAGAAGACTGGAAGGGTTGGACCCTAGAAGACTGAAAGGGTTGGACCCTAGAAGACTGGAAGGGTTGGACCCTAGAAGACTGGACGGGTTGGACCCTAGAAGACTGAAAGGATTGGACCCCAGAAGACTGGAAGCATTGCACCCTAGAAGACTGGAAGGGTTGGACCCCAGAAGACTGAAAGGGTTGGACCCTAGAAGACTGGAAGGGTTGGACCCTAGAAGACTGGACGGGTTGGACCCTAAAAGACTGAAAGGGTTGGACCCCAGAAGACTGAAAGGGTTGGACCCTAGAAGACTGGAAGGGTTGGTCCCTGGAAGACTGAAAGGGTTGGACCCCAGAAGACTGAAAGGGTTGGACCCTAGAAGACTGGAAGGGTTGGTCCCTGGAAGACTGAAAGGGTTGGATCCCAGAAGACTGAAAGGGTTGGACCCTAGAAAACTGGAAGGGTTGGTCCCTGGAAGACTGAAAGGGTTGGACCCTAGAAGACTGGAAGGGTTGGACCCTAGAAGACTGGAAGGGTTGGACCCTAGAAGACTGAAAGGGTTGGACCCCAGAAGACTGAAAGGGTTGGACCCTAGAAGACTGGAAGGGTTGGTCCCTGGAAGACTGGAAGGGTTGGACCCTAGAAGACTGAAAGGGTTGGACCCCAGAAGACTGAAAAGGTTGGACCCTAGAAGACTGGAAGGGTTGGTCCCTGGAAGACTGAAAGGGTTGGACCCCAGAAGACTGAAAGGGTTGGACCCTAGAAGACTGGAAGGGTTGGACCCTAGAAGACTGGAAGCGTTGGACCCTGGAATACTGGAAGCATTGGACCCTGGAATACTGGAAGGGTTGGAACCTAGAAGACTGGAAGCGTTGGACCCTGGAATACTGGAAGCATTGGACCCTGGGATACTGGAAGGGTTGGACCCTAAAAGACTGGAAGCATTGGACCCTGGAATACTAGAAGCATTGGACCCTGGAATACTGGAAGCGTTGAACCCCAGAAGACTGGAAGGGTTGGACCCTAGAAGACTGGAAGGGTTGGACCCTAGAAGACTGAAAGGGTTGGACCCCAGAAGACTGAAAGGGTTGGACCCTAGAAGACTGGAAGGGTTGGTCCCTGGAAGACTGAAAGGGTTGGACCCCAGAAGACTGAAAGGGTTGGACCCTAGAAGACTGGAAGGGTTGGACCCTAGAAGACTGGAAGCGTTGGACCCTGGAATACTGGAAGCATTGGACCCTGGAATACTGGAAGCATTGGACCCTAGAAGACTGGAAGGGTTGGACCCTGGAATACTGGAAGGGTTGGACCCTAGAAGACTGGAAGCGTTGGACCCTAGAAGACTGGAAGGGTTGGACCCTAGAAGACTGGAAGCGTTGGACCCTGGAATACTGGAAGCATTGGACCCTGGAATACTGGAAGCATTGGACCCCAGAAGACTGAAAGGGTTGGACCCTAGAAGACTGGAAGGGTTGGACCCTAGAAGACTGGAAGGGTTGGACCCTAGAAGACTGGAAGCGTTGGACCCTGGAATACTGGAAGCATTGGACCCTGGAATACTGGAAGCATTGGACCCTAGAAGACTGGAAGGGTTGGACCCTGGAATACTGGAAGCATTGGACCCTGGAATACTGGAAGCATTGGACCCTAGAAGACTGGAAGGGTTGGACCCTAGACGACTGGAAGGGTTGGACCCTAGAAGACTGGATGGGTTGGACCCTGGAATACTGGAAGCATTGGACCCTGGAATACTGGAAGCATTGGACCCTAGAAGACTGGAAGGGTTGGACCCTAGACGACTGGAAGGGTTGGACCCTAGAAGACTGGATGGGTTGGACCCTGGAATACTGGAAGCATTGGACCCTGGAAGACTGGAAGGGTTGGACCCTAGAAGACTGGAAGAGTTGGACCCCGAAGACTGGAAGGGTTGGACCCTGGAAGACTGGAAGGGTTGGACCCTGGAAGACTGGAACGGTTGGACCCTAGAAGACTGGAAGAGTTGGACCCCGAAGACTGGAAGGGTTGGACCCTGGAAGACTGGAACGGTTGGACCCTGGAAGACTGGAAGGGTTAGGGCGAAGCTTTTTTCCTGCTTTTGGGAAATCCGTAATTTTAAAGTTGTCACCAGAAGAGGAATAGGGAAGGAATCTCCCAATGGGGTCACCCGGTGACAGCTGTTGGGAATTTCCTCTCACTTCCTTTTGTGTCTCATTGACAATAAGTCACCTGTGGCCCTCCAGCTGTTGCAGAACTACAAGTCCCATGAGGCATTGCAAGGCTGACATGTAAGCATGACTCTTAGATTGCAAGCTCTTAGGGCCCTCTGTATGGTAACTGTCCTGTCTGCCTTCACTTTGTACAGCGCTGCGCACACTGTTGGCGCCATATAAATCCTGTATAATAATGACTCCCACAGGCAGAGGCATGATGGGACTTGTAGTTCTGCAACAACTGGAGGGCCACAGGTTGAGCCCCCCCATGCAGTAAGTGATGGGAAATCTCCCCAATGGGACCCGGACAGTCAAACATGAGCGCCCCCTACTGGAACAAAATGTCATCCTTTCCATAGACGGGCCATTTGGACGATAGTTTGCACCGACAATGACATCTCCAGGGCAGGTTTTTGGGGTCTCACATCCAGACAGATCCATCTGTTGGGGGTCTGTCAGCCGGGAAGCAGACATTGCCTTAGAGTTGTTATTCTCAATGGGTCGGGTATGCAGTGAAATGGACCCATTGGATCCCTGGGTGACTTAGCCCCCTCGGTGGGTGGAATCTAGTAGGGATCATGTGATGTACATGCAGCCACACCCGTGACACCCCCCTTTGGGGTGTTATGTACAAGGAGGCCAGCAGGGAGATAGTTGGGGTGCAGTTGTAGGAAGGGGCAGTTTGTCCTCCATCCAGCAGGTGGCGCTGTGTTGCATTCTCTCCAGACTCTGTAGGTGTCACTAGGAGGGCAGCTGTCTGATTGGACGCTGCAGCACTGAGTGACCTCTGGTGGCCATCTTCGGTATGGACAGTGGCCAGCTGGAATTGGTGGGGGGTGAGGGGAAAGGAGGCACACTGGTCAGGCCAAGGTTCCTGTGTGAGAGGAAGGGGGTACCGCTCTATGCAAACCGGCCTCATAGGGCGTGGACAGCTTCTTCGAGAGTGGCTTGTGTGGGCCCCCCTCCTGTAATGTAAGGCCCCCCCATGTGGTGCTGGATACACCGCCACACATCACAGTTTGTCTGCCTGTTACCCTGAGTACCCCGAGTACTGCTGCACCGGTTACTAAGCGTGGCACTACAAGAACGTCCCTTCCAGTCCTCCATTGCAGCCACATGGCCAGTCATCGCCGTCTCTGTCCTCTCTCCGTCCTTTCCTTCATTTGGGCAATAACTTTCTGGCCCCGCCCACACAAGGGTGACGCTTTGGGGTTTGCCCCAGGGTACCCCAGTAATGTTCAGCACGGAGTGTTATGTAATGGAGATCCAAGGGAAGCAACTGGGGTGAAGACTCCATGTTGGGGTTAGGAGATACAGGACATCAGTGGGGAGGATTATGGGTGGGGGAACTCTGAGATAATGGGGGTCAGTGGGGTCACCTATAGGTGGGGGGGACTCTGACACAATGGGGGTCAGTGGGGTCATCTATGGGTAAGGGGGGGACTCTGTGAGATAAGGGAGGTTATTGGGGTCATCTAAGGGTAAGGGGGGGACTCTGTGAGATAAAAGGGGTCATTGGGGTCATCTATGGGTGGGGGGGGACTCTGTTAGATAAGGGGGGTCAGTGGGGTCATCTATGGGTAAGGGGGGGACTCTGTAAGATGGGGGGGGTCGGTGGGGTCGGTGGGGTCATCTATGGGTGGGCGGGGACTCTGTGAGATAAGGGAGGTCATTGGGGTCATCTAAGGGTAAGGGGGATACTCTGTGAGATAAAAGGGGTCATTGGGGTCATCTATGGGTGGGGGGGACTCTGTGAGATAAGGGGGGTCAGTGGGGTCATCGATAGGTGGGGGGACTCTGTGAGATAATGGGGGTCAGTGGGGTCATCTAAGGGTAAGGGGGGTACTCTGTGAGATAAAAGGGGTCATTGGGGTCATCTATGGGTGGGGGGGGACTCTGTGAGATAAGGGGGGTCAGTGGGGTCATCTATGGGTGGGGGGGACTCTGTGAGATGGGGGGGGTCGGTGGGGTCATCTATGGGTGGGGGGACTCTGTGAGAAAATGGGGGTCATTGGGGTCATCTATGGGTAAGGGGGGACTCTGTGAGAAAATGGGGGTCATTGGGGTCATCTATGGGTGGGGGGGACTCTGTGAGATAAGGGGGGTCAGTGGGGTCATCTATGTGTACAGGACACACAATGTAACAATCACAGTCCCGTGTACAGGACATACAACGTAACAATCACAGTCCCGTGTACAGGACATACAACGTAACAATCACAGTCCCGTGTACAGGACATACAACGTAACAATCACAGTCCCGTGTACAGGACATACAATGTAACAATCACAGTCCCGTGTACAGGACATACAATGTAACAATCACAGTCCCGTGTACAGGACATACAATGTAACAATCACAGTCCCGTGTACAGGACATACAATGTAACAATCACAGTCCCGTGTACAGGACATACAACGTAACAATCACAGTCCCGTGTACAGGACATACAATGTAACGATCACAGCCCCGTGTACAGGACATACAATGTAACGATCACAGTCCCGTGTACAGGACATACGATGTAACGATCACAGTCCCGTGTACAGGACATACAATGTAACGATCACAGTCCCGTGTACAGGACATACAATGTAACGATCACAGTCCCGTGTACAGGACATACAATGTAACGATCACAGTCCCGTGTACAGGACATACGATGTAACAATCACAGTCCCGTGTACAGGACATACAACGTAACAATCACAGTCCCGTGTACAGGACATACAATGTAACGATCACAGTCCCGTGTACAGGACATACAATGTAACGATCACAGCCCCGTGTACAGGACATACAATGTAACGATCACAGTCCCGTGTACAGGACATACGATGTAACGATCACAGTCCCGTGTACAGGTGATACAATGTAACGATCACAGTCCCGTGTACAGGACATACAATGTAACGATCACAGTCCCGTGTACAGGTGATACAATGTAACGATCACAGTCCCGTGTACAGGACATACAATGTAACGATCACAGTCCCGTGTACAGGACATACAATGTAACAATCACAGCCCCGTGTACAGGACATACAATGTAACAATCACAGCCCCGTGTACAGGACATACAATGTAACGATCACAGCCCCGTGTACAGGACATACGATGTAACGATCACAGTCCCGTGTACAGGACATACAATGTAACAATCACAGTCCCGTGTACAGGACATACGATGTAACAATCACAGTCCCGTGTACAGGACATACAATGTAACGATCACAGCCCCGTGTACAGGACATACAATGTAACGATCACAGCCCCGTGTACAGGACATACAATGTAACGATCACAGCCCCGTGTACAGGACATACGATGTAACAATCACAGTCCCGTGTACAGGACATACAATGTAACAATCACAGTCCCGTGTACAGGACATACAATGTAACGATCACAGCCCCGTGTACAGGACATACAATGTAACGATCACAGCCCCGTGTACAGGTGATACAATGTAACAATCACAGCCCCGTGTACAGGACATACAATGTAACAATCACAGTCCCGTGTACAGGTGATACAATGTAACAATCACAGTCCCGTGTACAGGACATACAATGTAACAATCACAGTCCCGTGTACAGGACATACAATGTAACGATCACAGTCCCGTGTACAGGACATACAATGTAACAATCACAGTCCCGTGTACAGGTGATACAATGTAACAATCACAGTCCCGTGTACAGGTGATACAATGTAACAATCACAGTCCCGTGTACAGGACATACAATGTAACAATCACAGTCCCGTGTACAGGACATACAATGTAACAATCACAGTCCCGTGTACAGGTGATACAATGTAACAATCACAGTCCCGTGTTGGTCTGTAGAATGTCGGGATCACAGGCAGTAGCGTCGTACTCGGCCATATTTGGCACTTTTATTGACCTTGGAAGGGTGTCTCATCTTCAGGGTCATGTCCTGATATTTCGGGGCCCCCGGGGCCCCTTGGGGGACATCCAGGGATGGCGGCGCTCAGGACAGACACATCTCTATATTTAGATTAGGAACATTGTGTCTGGATATATCCGTTACCGCGGTGACCAGGAGCCCCCCCCCCCCCGCTTCCTCTCATTTCATATGGTGAGTCAGTCCCTGATAGGGCACTGAGGAACCCTCCAGAAATGGGCCCCGTGGGGCCCCGTCTGTCTCTCTTCCTTCCTCCTGGATGGCAGACAGTCCGACCCAATGGCTGGCCAAGAGGTGACACCATGGCCCATCACCCAGCTCTGCGGGGGTTAAATGAGTCCATTCTGGTTGTCACCTCTCCATCATCTAAACAGGATGTGCGGCCGACCGCGGGGCCCCTCCCTCCTGCATCCTGTTTATTCTGCTATATCCCCTCCTTACACCTCCTTGTCACCCCAGGGTCACCGGGAACCAGGCCAGGGTTCAGCCAGGACGCCGGTCCCCGATGGACCCAACAACAGGGAACCAGGCCAGGGACAAGCCAACGTCTGCCACCGGTTCAGCCAGGACGCCGGTCCCCGATGGACCCAACAACAGGGAACCAGGCCAAGGACAAGCCAACGGCTGCCACCGGTCCCCGAAGGACCCAACAATAGGGAACCAGGCCAGGGTTCAGCCAGGACGTCGGTCCCCGAAGGACCCAACAACAGGGAACCAGGCCAGGGTTCAGCCAGGACGCCGGTCCCCGATGGACCCAACAACAGGGAACCAGGCCAGGGACAAGCCAACGTCTGCCACCGGTTCAGCCAGGACACCGGTCCCCGAAGGACCCAACAACAGGGAACCAGGCCAAGGACAAGCCAACGTCTGCCACCGGTCCCCGAAGGACCCAACAACAGGGAACCAGGCCAGGGACAAGCCAACGTCTGCCACCGGTTCAGCCAGGACACCGGTCCCCGAAGGACCCAACAACAGGGAACCAGGCCAAGGACAAGCCAACGTCTGCCACCGGTCCCCGAAGGACCCAACAACAGGGAACCAGGCCAGGGACAAGCCAACGTCTGCCACCGGTCCCCGAAGGACCCAACAATAGGGAACCAGGCCAGGGTTCAGCCAGGACGCCGGTCCCCGAAGGACCCAACAACAGGGAACCAGGCCAAGGACAAGCCAACGGCTGCCACCGGTCCCCGAAGGACCCAACAATAGGGAACCAGGCCAGGGTTCAGCCAGGACGCCGGTCCCCGAAGGACCCAACAACAGGGAACCAGGCCAGGGACAAGCCAACGACTGCCACCAGTCCCCGAAGGACCCAACAATAGGGAACCAGGCCAGGGAAAACCCAACGTCTGCCACCGGTTCAGCCAGGACGCCGGTCCCCGATGGACCCAACAACAGGGAACCAGGCCAGGGACAAGCCAACGGCTGCCACCGGTCCCCGAAGGACCCAACAACAGGGAACCAGGCCAGGGAAAACCCAACGTCTGCCACCGGTTCAGCCAGGACACCGGTCCCCGAAGGACCCAACAACAGGGAACCAGGCCAAGGACAAGTCAACGGCTGCCACCAGTCCCCGAAGGACCCAACAATAGGGAACCAGGCCAGGGTTCAGCCAGGACGCCGGTCCCCGAAGGACCCAACAACAGGGAACCAGGCCAGGGAAAACCCAACGTCTGCCACCGGTTCAGCCAGGACACCGGTCCCCGAAGGACCCAACAACAGGGAACCAGGCCAAGGACAAGCCAACGGCTGCCACCGGTCCCCGAAGGACCCAACAACAGGGAACCAGGCCAAGGACAAGCCAACGGCTGCCACCAGTCCCCGAAGGACCCAACAATAGGGAACCAGGCCAGGGTTCAGCTAGGACGCCGGTCCCCGAAGGACCCAACAACAGGGAACCAGGCCAGGGAAAACCCAACGTCTGCCACCGGTCCCCGAAGGACCCAACAACAGGGAACCAGGCCAAGGACAAGACAACAGCTGCCACCGGTCCCCGAAGGACCCAACAATAGGGAACCAGGCCAGGGTTCAGCCAGGACGCCGGTCCCCGATGGACCCAACAACAGGGAACCAGGCCAGGGAAAACCCAACGTCTGCCACCGGTTCAGCCAGGACACCGGTCCCCGAAGGACCCAACAACAGGGAACCAGGCCAAGGACAAGCCAACGGCTGCCACCGGTCCCCGAAGGACCCAACAACAGGGAACCAGGCCAAGGACAAGCCAACGGCTGCCACCAGTCCCCGAAGGACCCAACAATAGGGAACCAGGCCAGGGTTCAGCCAGGACGCCGGTCCCCGAAGGACCCAACAACAGGGAACCAGGCCAGGGAAAACCCAACGTCTGCCACCGGTCCCCAAAGGACCCAACAACAGGGAACCAGGGCAGGGAAAACCCAACGTCTGCCACCAGTCCCCGAAGGACCCAGCAACAGGGAACCAGGCCAGGGTTCAGCCAGGACGCCGGTCCCCGAAGGACCCAACAACAGGGAACCAGGCCAGGGAAAACCCAACGTCTGCCACCGGTTCAGCCAGGACGCCGGTCCCCGAAGGACCCAACAACAGGGAACCAGGGACAAGCCAACGTCTGCCACCAGTCCCTGAAGGACCCAACAATAGGGAACCAGGCCAGGGAAAACCCAACATCTGCCATCGGTCCCCGAAGGACCCAACAACAGGGAACCAGGCCAAGGACAAGCCAACGGCTGCCACCAGTCCCCGAAGGACCCAACAATAGGGAACCAGGCCAGGGTTCAGCTAGGACGCCGGTCCCCGAAGGACCCAACAACAGGGAACCAGGCCAGGGAAAACCCAACGTCTGCCACCGGTCCCCGAAGGACCCAACAACAGGGAGCCAGGCCAGGGAAAACCCAACGTCTGCCACCGGTCCCCGAAGGACCCAACAACAGGGAACCAGGCCAGGGTTCAGCCAGGACGCCGGTCCCCGAAGGACCCAACAACAGGGAACCAGGCCAGGGAAATCCCAACGTCCGCCACCGGTCCCCAAAGGACCCAACAACAGGGAGCCAGGCCAGGGAAAACCCAACATCTGCCATCGGTCCCCGAAGGACCCAACAACAGGGAACCAGGCAAGGGACAAGCCAACGGCTGCCATTGGTCCCCGAATGACCCAACAATAGGGAACCAGTCCAGGGACAAGCCAATGTCTGCCACCGGATCTGCTAGGACACCGGTCCCCAAAGGACCCAATAACAGGGAACCAGGCCAGGGAAAACCCAACGTCTGCCACCGGTTCAGCCAGGACGCCGGTCCCCGAAGGACCCAACAACAGGGAACCAGGGACAAGCCAACGTCTGCCACCAGTCCCTGAAGGACCCAACAATAGGGAACCAGGCCAGGGAAAACCCAACATCTGCCATCGGTCCCCGAAGGACCCAACAACAGGGAACCAGGCCAAGGACAAGCCAACGGCTGCCACCAGTCCCCGAAGGACCCAACAATAGGGAACCAGGCCAGGGTTCAGCTAGGACGCCGGTCCCCGAAGGACCCAACAACAGGGAACCAGGCCAGGGAAAACCCAACGTCTGCCACCGGTCCCCGAAGGACCCAACAACAGGGAGCCAGGCCAGGGAAAACCCAACGTCTGCCACCGGTCCCCGAAGGACCCAACAACAGGGAACCAGGCCAGGGTTCAGCCAGGACGCCGGTCCCCGAAGGACCCAACAACAGGGAACCAGGCCAGGGAAATCCCAACGTCCGCCACCGGTCCCCAAAGGACCCAACAACAGGGAGCCAGGCCAGGGAAAACCCAACATCTGCCATCGGTCCCCGAAGGACCCAACAACAGGGAACCAGGCAAGGGACAAGCCAACGGCTGCCATTGGTCCCCGAATGACCCAACAATAGGGAACCAGTCCAGGGACAAGCCAATGTCTGCCACCGGATCTGCTAGGACACCGGTCCCCAAAGGACCCAATAACAGGGAACCAGGCCAGGGAAAACCCAACGTCTGCCACCTGTCCCCGAAGGATCCAACAATAGGGAACCAGGCCAGGGAAAAGCCAACGTCTGCCACCAGT
This sequence comes from Staurois parvus, assembly GCF_062004578.1. Classification (NCBI taxonomy): domain Eukaryota; kingdom Metazoa; phylum Chordata; class Amphibia; order Anura; family Ranidae; genus Staurois; species Staurois parvus. Next base: position 87,957 of record NW_028321132.1, read on the forward strand.
TCAGCCAAGACATCGGTCCCCGAAGGACCCAACAATACAAGTGGTGTCTGATGCCAGTCCCTGAAAGACCCATCCATATACACTATATTGCCCCAAGTATTGGGCCGCCGGTCTTTTCACGCACATGACCTTTAATGGCCTCCCTGTCTTAGTCCGTAGGGTTCAATATTGAGTTGGCCCCGCCCTTTCCACGCACATGACCTTTAATGCCCCCCCCCAGTCTTAGTCCGTAGGGTTCAATATTGAGTTGGCCCCGCCCTTTCCACGCACATGACCTTTAATGCCCCCCCCAGTCTTAGTCCGTAGGGTTCAATATTGAGTTGGCCCCGCCCTTTCCACGCACATGACCTTTAATGGCCTCCCAGTCTTAGTCTGTAGGGTTCAATATTGAGTTGGCCCCGCCCTTTCCACGCACATGACCTTTAATGCCCCCCCCCAGTCTTAGTCCGTAGGGTTCAATATTGAGTTGGCCCCGCCCTTTCCACGCACATGACCTTTAATGGCCCCCCAGCCTTAGTCCGTAGGGTTCAATATTGAGTTGGCCCCGCCCTTTCCACACACGTGACCTTTAATGGCCCCCCAGTCTTAGTCCGTAGGGTTCAATATTGAGTTGGCCCCGCCCTTTCCACGCACATGACCTTTAATGGCCCCCCAGCCTTAGTCCGTAGGGTTCAATATTGAGTTGGCCCCGTCCTTTGCAGCTATAACAGCTTCACCTCTTCTGGGAAGGCCGTCCACAAGGTTTAGGAGGGTGTCTATGGGAAGGTTGGACCATTCTTCCAGAAGCACATTTGTCAGGTCAGGCACTGATGTCGGGGGAGGGGCACTGATGTCGGGGGAGGAGGCCTGATGTCGGGGGAGGGGCACTGATGTCGGGGGAGGAGGCCTGGCTCGCAGTCTCCGCTCTAATTCATCCCAAAGGTGTTCTATGGGGTTGAGGTCAGGACTCTGTGCAGGACAGTCAAGTTCCTCCACCCCAAACTGGCTCCTCCATGTCTTTATGGACCTTGCTTTGTGCACTGGTGGGCAGTCATGTTGGAACAGGAAGGGGCCATCCCCAAACTCCTCCCACAAAGTTGGGGGCATGAAATTGTCCAAAATGTGGCCTTAAGAGCTCCCTTCACTGGAACTAGGGGGCCAAGCCCAACCCCTGAAAAACACCCCCCACCATAATCCCCCTCCACCAAACTTTACACTTGGCACAATGCAGTCAGGCAAGTACCGTTCTCCTGGCCACCGCCAAACCCAGACATGTCCATCGGATTGCCAGACAGAGAAGTGTGATTGGTCACTCCAGAGAACACGCCTCCCCTGCTCTAGAGTCCAGTGGCGGCGTGCTTTACACCACGGCATCCGCCGCTTTGCATTGCACTTGGTGATGGAAGGCTTGGATGCAGCTGCTCGGCCATGGAAACCCATTCCATGAAGCTCTCTACGCACTGTTGTTGGGCTCATCTGAAGGCCACACCAAGTTTGGAGGTCTTTAGCTATTGACTCTGCAGACAGTTGGTGACTTCTGCGCACTGTGCGCTTCAGCATGCGCTGACCCCGCCCTGTCATGTGACGTGGCCTACCACTTGGTGGCTGAGTGGCTGTTGTTCCCAGTGGCTTCCACTTTGTTATAATCCCACTAACAGTTGAGCGTGGAATATTTAGTAGCCAGGAAATGTCACGGATGGACTTATTGCCCAGGTGGCCACCTATCACGGGACCACGCTTGGAGCCACTGAGCTCCTGAGAGCGACCCATTCTTTCACCAATGTTTGTAGAAGCCGTCTGCATGCCTAGGGGCGTGATTGTATACACCTGTGTCCATGGAGGGGATTGGAGCACCTGAATCACATGATATGGAGGGGATTGGAACACCTGAATCACATGATATGGAGGGGATTGGAACACCTGAATCACATGATATGGAGGGGATTGGGACACCTGAATCACATGATATGGAGGGGATTGGAACACCTGAATCACATGATATGGAAGGGATTGGAACACCTGAATCACATGATATGGAGGGGATTGGAACACCTGAGGCACATGATATGGAGGGGATTGGAACACCAGAATCACATGATATAGAGGGGATTGGAACACCTGAATCACATGATATGGAGGGGATTGGAACACCTGAATCACATGATTGGGAGGGGATTGGAACACCTGAATCACATGATATGGAGGGGATTGGAACACCTGAATCACATGATTGGAGGGGATTGGAACACCTGAATCATATGATATGGAGGGGATTGGAACACCTGAATCACTTGATTGGGAGGCGATTGGAACACCTGAATCACATGATATGGGGGGGGATTGGAACACCTGAATCACATGATACGGAGGAGATTGGAACACCTTATTCACATGATTGGGAGGGGATTGGAACACCTGAATCACATGATATGGAGGGGATTGGAACATCTGCATCACATGATATGGAGGGGATTGGAACACCTAAATCACATGATATGGAAGGGATTGGAACACCTGAATCACATGATATGGAAGGGATTGGAACACCTGAATCACATGATTTGGAGGGCATTTGGAAAACCTGAATCACATGATATGGAGGGGATTGGAACACCTGAATCACATGATTGGGAGGGGATTGGAACACCTGAATCACATGATTGGGAGGGGATTGGAACACCTGAATCACATGATTGGGAGGGGATTGGAGCACCAGAATCACATGATATGGAGGGGATTGGAACACCTGAATCGCATGATATGGAGGAGATTGGAACACCTGAATCACATGATTGGGAGGCGATTGGAACACCTGAATCACATGATATGGAGGGGATTGGAACACCTGATTCACATGATTGGGAGGTGATTGGAACACCTAAATCATATGATATGGAAGGGATTGGAACACCTGAATCACATGATATGGAGGAGATTGGAACACCTGAATCACATGATTTGGAGGGGATTGGAAAACCTGAATCACATGATATGGAGGAGATTGGAACACCTGAATCACATGATATGGAGGGGATTGGAACACCTGAATCACATGATATGGAGGAGATTGGAACACCTGAATCACATGATATGGAGGAGATTGGAACACCTGAATCACACTCCCTGCAGCATAGAAGTCGGCGCTCTCCCTTGGAGTCCCCCCAGATCACCAGAATCAGTGTCCCCATTGGAAGATTTCCCCTCTCTTCCTGTTCTGGGGACAACCCAACATTTGGGATTTTCTTTACTTTCCATAATAATGATAATCAGAACAAATAGAGAGGAGGAATCTGCGCAACGGGGACACAGAGGGGGAATCTGCGCAACGGGGACACAGAGGGGGAATCTGCACACCGGGGATACAGAGGGGGAATCTGCGCAACGGGGACACAGAGGGGGAATCTGCACACCGGGGATACAGAGGGGGAATCTGCGCAACGGGGACACAGAGGGGGAATCTGCACACCGGGGATACAGAGGGGGAATCTGCGCAACGGGGACACAGAGGGGGAATCTGCACACCGGGGACACAGAGGGGGAATCTGCACACTGAAGAGACACAGAGGGGGAATCTGCGCAATGGGGACACAGAGGGGGAATCTGCACAACGAGGACACAGAGGGGGAATCTGCACAATGGGGACACAGAGGGGGAATCTGCGCAACGGGGACACAGAGGGGGAATCTGCACACCGGGGATACAGAGGGGGAATCTGCGCAACGGGGACACAGAGGGGGAATCTGCACACCGGGGATACAGAGGGGGAATCTGCGCAACGGGGACACAGAGGGGGAATCTGCACACCGGGGACACAGAGGGGGAATCTGCACACTGAAGAGACACAGAGGGGGAATCTGCGCAATGGGGACACAGAGGGGGAATCTGCACAACGAGGACACAGAGGGGGAATCTGCACAACGAGGACACAGAGGGGGAATCTGCACAATGGGGACACAGAGGGGGAATCTGCACAATGGGGACACAGAGGGGGAATCTGCGCAATGGGGACACAGAGGGGGAATCTGCGCAACGGGGACACAGAGGGGGAATCTCCGCAATGGGGACACAGAGGGGGAATCTGCGCAACGGGGACACAGAGGGGAATCTGCGCAATGGGGACACGGAGGGGGAATCTGCGCAACAGGGACACAGAGGGGGAATCTGCACAATGGGGACACGGAGGGGGAATCTGCGCAACGGGGACACAGAGGGGGAATCTGCGCAATGGGGACACAGAGGGGGAATCTGCACAATGGGGACACAGAGGGGGAATCTGCGCAATGGGGACACGGAGGGGGAATCTGCGCAACAGGGACACAGAGGGGGAATCTGCGCAATGGGGACACAGAGGGGGAATCTGCGCAACGGGGACACAGAGGGGGAATCTGCACAATGGGGACACAGAGGGATAATCTGCGCAATGGGGACACAGAGGGGGAATCTGCACAATGGGGACACAGAGGGGGAATCTGCACAATGGGGACACAGAGGGGGAATCTGCACAATGGGGACACAGAGGGGGAATCTGCACAATGGGGACACAGAGGGGGAATCTGCCTAATGGGGACACAGAGGGGGAATCTGCACAATGGGGACACAGAGGGATAATCTGCGCAATGGGGACACAAAGGGGGAATCTGCACAATGGGGACACAGAGGGGGAATCTGCACAATGGGGACACAGAGGGGGAATCTGCACAATGGGGACACAGAGGGGGAATCTGCACAATGGGGACACAGAGGGGGAATCTGCACAATGGGGACACAGCAACAACACCGGACAGGGGGTCTCCCCCTCCATCCAGCCCAGAAATATGTGTTTCCCCTTTAGTAATACTTTAGTACCCCCCCCCCCCAATGATTCCGGGTCCCCCGTATTCCGGTCTCTATATATCTGGTGAGAGGACGGATCCCGGACGGTGGGGACTCCTCCAAACTGGTCATTACTCCCCCCCCCCCCATGCCTGGACCCCCACGTATTCCCCGCATCCATTTATTTATTGATTTCCTTTAGCTCCGTGTTATGGGGGATTCCGAATGATTCCGGATTGTGGGGGAACCCCCCCCGGGGGGAACCCCCCCCCATGAGGTGACAGATGACATTTCCAGCATCTCAGAAGATGATTGGAGGGAACGTGTCACCTGATCTCAGATGTTCTTTACTGAATTCTGCCCCTGGAGGTGTCAGAACATCCGACTTCCCACATTGGGAGCGGAGGGTGTCACCAATACGAAGGGGTCCTGTAGGGGGTCACATGCCTGATGAAGGGGTCCTGCGGGGGTCACATGCCTGATGAAGGGGTCCTGCGGGGGGGTCACATGCCTGATGAAGGGGTCCTGCGGGAGGGTCACATGCCTGATGAAGGGGTCCTGCGGGGGGGTCACATGCCTGATGAAGGGGTCCTGCGGGAGGGTCACATGCCTGATGAAGGGGTCCTGCGGGGGGGTCACATGCCTGATGAAGGGGTCCTGCGGGGGGGTCACATGCCTGATGAAGGGGTCCTGCGGGGGGGGGGTCACATGCCTGATGAAGGGGTCCTGCGGGGGGGTCACATGCCTGATGAAGGGGTCCTGCGGGGGGGTCACATGCCTGATGAAGGGGTCCTGCGGGGGGGGGTCACATGCCTGATGAAGGGGTCCTGCAGGGGGGTCACATGCCTGATGAAGGGGTCCTGTGGGAGGGTCACATGCCTGATGAAGGGGTCCTGCGGGGGGGTCACATGCCTGATGAAGGGGTCCTGCGGGGGGGGGTCACATGCCTGATGAAGGGGTCCTGCGGGGGGGTCACATGCCTGATGAAGGGGTCCTGCGGGAGGGTCACATGCCTGATGAAGGGGTCCTGCGGGGGGGATCACATGCCTGATGAAGGGGTCTTGCGGGGGGGGTCACATGCCTGATGAAGGGGTCCTGCGGGGGGGTCACATGCCTGATGAAGGGGTCCTGCGGGGGGGTCACATGCCTGATGAAGGGGGCCTGCGGGGGTCAAATGCCTGATAAAAGGGTCCCGCGGGGGTCAAATGCCTGATGAAGGGGTCCTGCGGGGGTCACACGCTTGATGAAGGGGGCCTGCGGGGGTCACACGCCTGATGAAGGGGTCCTGCGGGGGTCACATGCCTGATGAAGGGGTCCTGCGGGGGTCACACGCCTGATGAAGGGGTCCTAGAGGGGTCACACGCCTCATGAAGGGGTCCTTCGGGGGTCACACGCCTGATGAAGGGGTCCTGGGGGGGTCACAAGCCTGATGAAGGGGTCCTGCGGGGGGACACATGCCTGATGAAGGGGTCCTGCGGGGGTCACATGCCTGATGAAGGGGTCCTGCGGGGGGGGACATGCCTGATGAAGGGGGCCTGCGGGGGGGTCACATGCCTGATGAAGGGGTCCTGCGGGGGGGGGGGTCACATGCCTGATGAAGGGGGCCTGTGGAGGGACACATGCCTGATGGAGGGGTCCTGCGGGGGGGGTCACATGCCTGATGAAGGGGGCCTGCGGGGGGGTCACATGCCTGATGAAGGGGTCCTGCGGGGGTCACATGCCTGATGAAGGGGTCCTGCGGGGGTCACATGCCTGATGAAGGGGTCCTAGAGGGGTCACACGCCTAAGGAAGGGGTCCTGCGGGGGTCACACGCCTGATGAAGGGGTCCTGGGGGGGTCACAGGCCTGATGAAGGGATCCTGCGGGGGTCACACGCCTGATGAAGGGGTCCTGCGGGGGTCACACGCCTGATGAAGGGGTCCTGCGGGGGTCACACGCCTGATGAAGGGGTCCTGCGGGGGTCACACGCCTGATGAAGGGATCCTGCGGGGGTCACACGCCTGATGAAGGGATCCTGCGGGGGTCACACGCCTGATGAAGGGGTCCTGCGGGGGGGTCACATGCCTGATGAAGGGGTCCTGCGGGGGGGTCACATGCCTGATGAAGGGGTCCTGCGGGGGGGGGTCACATGCCTGATGAAGGGGTCCTGCAGGGGGGTCACATGCCTGATGAAGGGGTCCTGTGGGAGGGTCACATGCCTGATGAAGGGGTCCTGCGGGGGGGTCACATGCCTGATGAAGGGGTCCTGCGGGGGGGGTCACATGCCTGATGAAGGGGTCCTGCGGGGGGGTCACATGCCTGATGAAGGGGTCCTGCGGGAGGGTCACATGCCTGATGAAGGGGTCCTGCGGGGGGGATCACATGCCTGATGAAGGGGTCTTGCGGGGGGGGGTCACATGCCTGATGAAGGGGTCCTGCGGGGGGGTCACATGCCTGATGAAGGGGTCCTGCGGGGGGGTCACATGCCTGATGAAGGGGGCCTGCGGGGGTCAAATGCCTGATAAAAGGGTCCCGCGGGGGTCAAATGCCTGATGAAGGGGTCCTGCGGGGGTCACACGCTTGATGAAGGGGGCCTGCGGGGGTCACACGCCTGATGAAGGGGTCCTGCGGGGGTCACATGCCTGATGAAGGGGTCCTGCGGGGGTCACACGCCTGATGAAGGGGTCCTAGAGGGGTCACACGCCTCATGAAGGGGTCCTTCGGGGGTCACACGCCTGATGAAGGGGTCCTGGGGGGGTCACAAGCCTGATGAAGGGGTCCTGCGGGGGGGACACATGCCTGATGAAGGGGTCCTGCGGGGGTCACATGCCTGATGAAGGGGTCCTGCGGGGGGGGACATGCCTGATGAAGGGGGCCTGCGGGGGGGTCACATGCCTGATGAAGGGGTCCTGCGGGGGGGGGGGTCACATGCCTGATGAAGGGGGCCTGTGGAGGGACACATGCCTGATGGAGGGGTCCTGCGGGGGGGGTCACATGCCTGATGAAGGGGGCCTGCGGGGGGGTCACATGCCTGATGAAGGGGTCCTGCGGGGGTCACATGCCTGATGAAGGGGTCCTGCGGGGGTCACATGCCTGATGAAGGGGTCCTAGAGGGGTCACACGCCTAAGGAAGGGGTCCTGCGGGGGTCACACGCCTGATGAAGGGGTCCTGGGGGGGTCACAGGCCTGATGAAGGGATCCTGCGGGGGTCACACGCCTGATGAAGGGGTCCTGCGGGGGTCACACGCCTGATGAAGGGGTCCTGCGGGGGTCACACGCCTGATGAAGGGGTCCTGCGGGGGTCACACGCCTGATGAAGGGATCCTGCGGGGGTCACACGCCTGATGAAGGGATCCTGCGGGGGTCACACGCCTGATGAAGGGGTCCTGCGGGGGGGTCACATGCCTGATGAAGGGGTCCTGCGGGGGGGTCACATGCCTGATGAAGGGGTCCTGCGGGGGGGGGTCACATGCCTGATGAAGGGGTCCTGCAGGGGGGTCACATGCCTGATGAAGGGGTCCTGTGGGAGGGTCACATGCCTGATGAAGGGGTCCTGCGGGGGGGTCACATGCCTGATGAAGGGGTCCTGCGGGGGGGGGTCACATGCCTGATGAAGGGGTCCTGCGGGGGGGTCACATGCCTGATGAAGGGGTCCTGCGGGAGGGTCACATGCCTGATGAAGGGGTCCTGCGGGGGGGATCACATGCCTGATGAAGGGGTCTTGCGGGGGGGGTCACATGCCTGATGAAGGGGTCCTGCGGGGGGGTCACATGCCTGATGAAGGGGTCCTGCGGGGGGGTCACATGCCTGATGAAGGGGGCCTGCGGGGGTCAAATGCCTGATAAAAGGGTCCCGCGGGGGTCAAATGCCTGATGAAGGGGTCCTGCGGGGGTCACACGCTTGATGAAGGGGGCCTGCGGGGGTCACACGCCTGATGAAGGGGTCCTGCGGGGGTCACATGCCTGATGAAGGGGTCCTGCGGGGGTCACACGCCTGATGAAGGGGTCCTAGAGGGGTCACACGCCTCATGAAGGGGTCCTTCGGGGGTCACACGCCTGATGAAGGGGTCCTGGGGGGGTCACAAGCCTGATGAAGGGGTCCTGCGGGGGGACACATGCCTGATGAAGGGGTCCTGCGGGGGTCACATGCCTGATGAAGGGGTCCTGCGGGGGGGGACATGCCTGATGAAGGGGGCCTGCGGGGGGGTCACATGCCTGATGAAGGGGTCCTGCGGGGGGGGGGGTCACATGCCTGATGAAGGGGGCCTGTGGAGGGACACATGCCTGATGGAGGGGTCCTGCGGGGGGGGTCACATGCCTGATGAAGGGGGCCTGCGGGGGGGTCACATGCCTGATGAAGGGGTCCTGCGGGGGTCACATGCCTGATGAAGGGGTCCTGCGGGGGTCACATGCCTGATGAAGGGGTCCTAGAGGGGTCACACGCCTAAGGAAGGGGTCCTGCGGGGGTCACACGCCTGATGAAGGGGTCCTGGGGGGGTCACAGGCCTGATGAAGGGATCCTGCGGGGGTCACACGCCTGATGAAGGGGTCCTGCGGGGGTCACACGCCTGATGAAGGGGTCCTGCGGGGGTCACACGCCTGATGAAGGGGTCCTGCGGGGGTCACACGCCTGATGAAGGGATCCTGCGGGGGTCACACGCCTGATGAAGGGATCCTGCGGGGGTCACACGCCTGATGAAGGGGTCCTGTGGGACTCCGAAACGTTGCGTTGCTGGAACTATGTGATGGTTCATTGGAATGTTTGGCCCCGCATCGGTGATCCTCGGTGTGCCGGAACATCTTCCCGACATACACACGGCCATCTGTGATTGGACACTTCCATTCTAGTGGGTAATAAGGCCACAGAGCATATGATGGGGCTGGAGAGCATATGATGGGGCCACAGAGCATATGATGGGGCCACAGAGCATATGATGGGGCCGGAGAGCATATGATGGGGCCACAGAGCATATGATGGGGCCGGAGAGCATATGATGGGGCCGGAGAGCATATGATGGGGCCACAGAGCATATGATGGGGCCACAGAGCATATGATGGGGCCACAGAGAATATGATGGGGCCACAGAGCATATGATGGGGCCGGAGAGCATATGATGGGGCCACAGAGCATATGATGGGGCCGGAGGGCATATGATGGGCCGGAGAGCATATGATGGGGCCACAGAGCATATGATGGGGCCACAGAGCATATGATGGGGCCACAGAGAATATGATGGGGCCGGAGAGCATATGATGGGGCCACAGAGCATATGATGGGGCCACAGAGCATATGATGGGGCCACAGAGAATATGATGGGGCCACAGAGCATATGATGGGGCCGGAGAGCATATGATGGGGCCACAGAGCATATGATGGGGCCGGAGAGCATATGATGGGGCCACAGAGCATATGATGGGGCCACAGAGCATATGATGGGGCCGGAGAGCATATGATGGGGCCACAGAGCATATGATGGGGCCGGAGAGCATATGATGGGGCCACAGAGCATATAATGGGGCCACAGAGCATATGATGGGGCCGGAGAGCATATGATGGGGCCACAGAGCATATGATGGGGCCACAGAGAATATGATGGGGCCACAGAGCATATGATGGGGCCACAGAGAATATGATGGGGCCGGAGAGCATATGATGGGGCCGGGGAGCATATGATGGGGCCACAGAGCATATGATGGGGCCACAGAGCATATGATGGGGCCACAGAGAATATGATGGGGCCACAGAGCATATGATGGGGCTGGAGATCATATGATGGGGCCGGAGAGCATATGATGGGGCCACAGAGAATATGATGGGGCCACAGAGCATATGATGGGGCCACAGAGCATATGATGGGGCCGGAGAGCATATGATGGGGCCACAGAGCATATGATGGGGCCACAGAGCATATGATGGGGCCGGAGAGCATATGATGGGGCCGGAGAGCATATGATGGGGCCACAGAGCATATGATGGGGCCACAGAGCATATGATGGGGCTGGAGATCATATGATGGGGCCGGAGAGCATATGATGGGGCCACAGAGAATATGATGGGGCCACAGAGCATATGATGGGGCCACAGAGCATATGATGGGGCCGGAGAGCATATGATGGGGCCACAGAGCATATGATGGGGCCACAGAGAATATGATGGGGCCACAGAGCATATGATGGGGCCTGGAGAGCATATGATGGGGCCACAGAGCATATGATGGGGCCACAGAGCATATGATGGGGCCGGAGAGCATATGATGGGGCCACAGAGCATATGATGGGGCCACAGAGAATATGATGGGGCCACAGAGCATATGATGGGGCCTGGAGAGCATATGATGGGGCCACAGAGCATATGATGGGGCCACAGAGCATATGATGGGGCCGGAGAGCATATGATGGGGCCACAGAGCATATGATGGGGCCGGAGAGCATATGATGGGGCCGGAGAGCATATGATGGGGCCACAGAGCATATGATGGGGCCACAGAGCATATGATGGGGCCTGGAGAGCATATGATGGGGCCACAGAGCATATGATGGGGCCACAGAGCATATGATGGGGCCGGAGAGCATATGATGGGGCCACAGAGCATATGATGGGGCCACAGAGAATATGATGGGGCCACAGAGCATATGATGGGGCCTGGAGAGCATATGATGGGGCCTGGAGAGCATATGATGGGGCCGGAGAGCATATGATGGGGCCACAGAGCATATGATGGGGCCACAGAGCATATGATGGGGCCGGAGAGCATATGATGGGGCCACAGAGCATATGATGGGGCCGGAGAGCATATGATGGGGCCTGGAGAGCATATGATGGGGCCGGAGAGCATATGATGGGGCCACAGAGCATATGATGGGGCCACAGAGCATATGATGGGGCCGGAGAGCATATGATGGGGCCACAGAAAATATGATGGGGCCACAGAGCATATGATGGGGCCGGAGAGCATATGATGGGGCCACAGAGCATATGATGGGGCCACAGAGCATATGATGGGGCCGGGGAGCATATGATGGGGCCACAGAGCATATGATGGGGCCACAGAGCATATGATGGGGCCACAGAGAATATGATGGGGCCGGGGAGCATATGATGGGGCCTGGAGAGCATATGATGGGGCCACAGAGCATATGATGGGGCTGGAGAGCATATGATGGGGCCGGAGAGCATATGATGGGGCCACAGAGAATATGATGGGGCCACAGAGCATATGATGGGGCCGCAGAGCATATGATGGGGCCGGAGAGCATATGATGGGGCCACAGAAAATATGATGGGGCCACAGAGCATATGATGGGGCCGGAGAGCATATGATGGGGCCGCAGAGCATATGATGGGGCCACAGAGCATATGATGGGGCCACAGAGCATATGATGGGGCCACAGAGCATATGATGGGGCCGGAGAGCATATGATGGGGCCGGAGAGCATATGATGGGGCCACAGAGCATATGATGGGGCCACAGAGCATATGATGGGGCCACAGAGCATATGATGGGGCCACAGAGCATATGATGGGGCCGGAGAGCATATGATGGGGCCGGAGAGCATATGATGGGGCCACAGAGCATATGATGGGGCCACAGAGAATATGATGGGGCCACAGAGCATATGATGGGGCCACAGAGCATATGATGGGGCCACAGAGCATATGATGGGGCCACAGAGCATATGATGGGGCCGGAGAGCATATGATGGGGCCACAGAGCATATGATGGGGCCACAGAGCATATGATGGGGCCACAGAGCATATGATGGGGCCACAGAGCATATGATGGGGCCGGAGAGCATATGATGGGGCCACAGAGCATATGATGGGGCCACAGAGCATATGATGGGGCCGGAGAGCATATGATGGGGCCACAGAGCATATGATGGGGCCACAGAGAATATGATGGGGCCACAGAGCATATGATGGGGCCACAGAGCATATGATGGGGCCGGAGAGCATATGATGGGGCCGGAGAGCATATGATGGGGCCGGAGAGCATATGATGGGGCCACAGAGAATATGATGGGGCCACAGAGCATATGATGGGGCCGGAGAGCATATGATGGGGCCACAGAGCATATGATGGGGCCGGAGAGCATATGATGGGGCCACAGAGCATATGATGGGGCCACAGAGAATATGATGGGGCCACAGAGCATATGATGGGGCCGGAGAGCATATGATGGGGCTGGAGAGCATATGATGGGGCCTGGAGAGCATATGATGGGGCCGGAGAGCATATGATGGGGCCACAGAGCATATGATGGGGCCACAGAGCATATGATGGGGCTGGAGAGCATATGATGGGGCCTGGAGAGCATATGATGGGGCCACAGAGCATAGGATGGGGCCACAGAGCATATGATGGGGCTGGAGATCATATGATGGGGCCGGAGAGCATATGATGGGGCCACAGAGAATATGATGGGGCCACAGAGCATATGATGGGGCCACAGAGCATATGATGGGGCCGGAGAGCATATGATGGGGCCACAGAGCATATGATGGGGCCACAGAGCATATGATGGGGCCAGAGAGCATATGATGGGGCCACAGAAAATATGATGGGGCCACAGAGCATATGATGGGGCCGGAGAGCATATGATGGGGGCCACAGAGCATATGATGGGGCCACAGAGCATATGATGGGGCCACAGAGCATATGATGGGGCCACAGAGCATATGATGGGGCCACAGAGAATATGATGGGGCCGGGGAGCATATGATGGGGCCTGGAGAGCATATGATGGGGCCGCAGAGCATATGATGGGGCCTGGAGAGCATATGATGGGGCCACAGAGCATATGATGGGGCCACAGAGAATATGATGGGGCCGGGGAGCATATGATGGGGCCTGGAGAGCATATGATGGGGCCACAGAGAATATGATGGGGCTGGAGAGCATATGATGGGGCCGGAGAGCATATGATGGGGCCACAGAGAATATGATGGGGCCACAGAGCATATGATGGGGCCGCAGAGCATATGATGGGGCCGGAGAGCATATGATGGGGCCACAGAGCATATGATGGGGCCACAGAAAATATGATGGGGCCACAGAGCATATGATGGGGCCGGAGAGCATATGATGGGGCCGCAGAGCATATGATGGGGCCGGAGAGCATATGATGGGGCCACAGAGCATATGATGGGGCCACAGAGCATATGATGGGGCCACAGAGCATATGATGGGGCCACAGAGCATATGATGGGGCCACAGAGAATATGATGGGGCCGGAGAGCATATGATGGGGCCACAGAGCATATGATGGGGCCACAGAGAATATGATGGGGCCACAGAGCATATGATGGGGCCACAGAGCATATGATGGGGCCACAGAGCATATGATGGGGCCACAGAGCATATGATGGGGCCGGAGAGCATATGATGGGGCCACAGAGCATATGATGGGGCCACAGAGCATATGATGGGGCCACAGAGCATATGATGGGGCCGGAGAGCATATGATGGGGCCGGAGAGCATATGATGGGGCCACAGAGCATATGATGGGGCCGGAGAGCATATGATGGGGCCACAGAGCATATGATGGGGCCACAGAGAATATGATGGGGCCACAGAGCATATGATGGGGCCACAGAGCATATGATGGGGCCGGAGAGCATATGATGGGGCCGGAGAGCATATGATGGGGCCGGAGAGCATATGATGGGGCCACAGAGAATATGATGGGGCCACAGAGCATATGATGGGGCCGGAGAGCATATGATGGGGCCACAGAGCATATGATGGGGCCGGAGAGCATATGATGGGGCCACAGAGCATATGATGGGGCTGGAGAGCATATGATGGGGCCGGAGAGCATATGATGGGGCCACAGAGCATATAATGGGGCCACAGAGCATATGATGGGGCCGGAGAGCATATGATGGGGCTGGAGAGCATATGATGGGGCCGGAGAGCATATGATGGGGCCACAGAGCATATGATGGGGCCACAGAGCATATGATGGGGCCACAGAGAATATGATGGGGCCACAGAGCATATGATGGGGCCGGAGAGCATATGATGGGGCCACAGAGCATATGATGGGGCCGGAGGGCATATGATGGGCCGGAGAGCATATGATGGGGCCACAGAGCATATGATGGGGCCACAGAGCATATGATGGGGCCACAGAGAATATGATGGGGCCGGAGAGCATATGATGGGGCCACAGAGCATATGATGGGGCCACAGAGCATATGATGGGGCCACAGAGAATATGATGGGGCCACAGAGCATATGATGGGGCCGGAGAGCATATGATGGGGCCACAGAGCATATGATGGGGCCGGAGAGCATATGATGGGGCCACAGAGCATATGATGGGGCCACAGAGCATATGATGGGGCCGGAGAGCATATGATGGGGCCACAGAGCATATGATGGGGCCGGAGAGCATATGATGGGGCCACAGAGCATATAATGGGGCCACAGAGCATATGATGGGGCCGGAGAGCATATGATGGGGCCACAGAGCATATGATGGGGCCACAGAGAATATGATGGGGCCACAGAGCATATGATGGGGCCACAGAGAATATGATGGGGCCGGAGAGCATATGATGGGGCCGGGGAGCATATGATGGGGCCACAGAGCATATGATGGGGCCACAGAGCATATGATGGGGCCACAGAGAATATGATGGGGCCACAGAGCATATGATGGGGCTGGAGATCATATGATGGGGCCGGAGAGCATATGATGGGGCCACAGAGAATATGATGGGGCCACAGAGCATATGATGGGGCCACAGAGCATATGATGGGGCCGGAGAGCATATGATGGGGCCACAGAGCATATGATGGGGCCACAGAGCATATGATGGGGCCGGAGAGCATATGATGGGGCCGGAGAGCATATGATGGGGCCACAGAGCATATGATGGGGCCACAGAGCATATGATGGGGCTGGAGATCATATGATGGGGCCGGAGAGCATATGATGGGGCCACAGAGAATATGATGGGGCCACAGAGCATATGATGGGGCCACAGAGCATATGATGGGGCCGGAGAGCATATGATGGGGCCACAGAGCATATGATGGGGCCACAGAGAATATGATGGGGCCACAGAGCATATGATGGGGCCTGGAGAGCATATGATGGGGCCACAGAGCATATGATGGGGCCACAGAGCATATGATGGGGCCGGAGAGCATATGATGGGGCCACAGAGCATATGATGGGGCCACAGAGAATATGATGGGGCCACAGAGCATATGATGGGGCCTGGAGAGCATATGATGGGGCCACAGAGCATATGATGGGGCCACAGAGCATATGATGGGGCCGGAGAGCATATGATGGGGCCACAGAGCATATGATGGGGCCGGAGAGCATATGATGGGGCCGGAGAGCATATGATGGGGCCACAGAGCATATGATGGGGCCACAGAGCATATGATGGGGCCTGGAGAGCATATGATGGGGCCACAGAGCATATGATGGGGCCACAGAGCATATGATGGGGCCGGAGAGCATATGATGGGGCCACAGAGCATATGATGGGGCCACAGAGAATATGATGGGGCCACAGAGCATATGATGGGGCCTGGAGAGCATATGATGGGGCCTGGAGAGCATATGATGGGGCCGGAGAGCATATGATGGGGCCACAGAGCATATGATGGGGCCACAGAGCATATGATGGGGCCGGAGAGCATATGATGGGGCCACAGAGCATATGATGGGGCCGGAGAGCATATGATGGGGCCTGGAGAGCATATGATGGGGCCGGAGAGCATATGATGGGGCCACAGAGCATATGATGGGGCCACAGAGCATATGATGGGGCCGGAGAGCATATGATGGGGCCACAGAAAATATGATGGGGCCACAGAGCATATGATGGGGCCGGAGAGCATATGATGGGGCCACAGAGCATATGATGGGGCCACAGAGCATATGATGGGGCCGGGGAGCATATGATGGGGCCACAGAGCATATGATGGGGCCACAGAGCATATGATGGGGCCACAGAGAATATGATGGGGCCGGGGAGCATATGATGGGGCCTGGAGAGCATATGATGGGGCCACAGAGCATATGATGGGGCTGGAGAGCATATGATGGGGCCGGAGAGCATATGATGGGGCCACAGAGAATATGATGGGGCCACAGAGCATATGATGGGGCCGCAGAGCATATGATGGGGCCGGAGAGCATATGATGGGGCCACAGAAAATATGATGGGGCCACAGAGCATATGATGGGGCCGGAGAGCATATGATGGGGCCGCAGAGCATATGATGGGGCCACAGAGCATATGATGGGGCCACAGAGCATATGATGGGGCCACAGAGCATATGATGGGGCCGGAGAGCATATGATGGGGCCGGAGAGCATATGATGGGGCCACAGAGCATATGATGGGGCCACAGAGCATATGATGGGGCCACAGAGCATATGATGGGGCCACAGAGCATATGATGGGGCCGGAGAGCATATGATGGGGCCGGAGAGCATATGATGGGGCCACAGAGCATATGATGGGGCCACAGAGAATATGATGGGGCCACAGAGCATATGATGGGGCCACAGAGCATATGATGGGGCCACAGAGCATATGATGGGGCCACAGAGCATATGATGGGGCCGGAGAGCATATGATGGGGCCACAGAGCATATGATGGGGCCACAGAGCATATGATGGGGCCACAGAGCATATGATGGGGCCACAGAGCATATGATGGGGCCGGAGAGCATATGATGGGGCCACAGAGCATATGATGGGGCCACAGAGCATATGATGGGGCCGGAGAGCATATGATGGGGCCACAGAGCATATGATGGGGCCACAGAGAATATGATGGGGCCACAGAGCATATGATGGGGCCACAGAGCATATGATGGGGCCGGAGAGCATATGATGGGGCCGGAGAGCATATGATGGGGCCGGAGAGCATATGATGGGGCCACAGAGAATATGATGGGGCCACAGAGCATATGATGGGGCCGGAGAGCATATGATGGGGCCACAGAGCATATGATGGGGCCGGAGAGCATATGATGGGGCCACAGAGCATATGATGGGGCCACAGAGCATATGATGGGGCCGGAGAGCATATGATGGGGCCACAGAGCATATGATGGGGCTGGAGAGCATATGATGGGGCCGGAGAGCATATGATGGGGCCACAGAGCATATAATGGGGCCACAGAGCATATGATGGGGCCGGAGAGCATATGATGGGGCCACAGAGCATATGATGGGGCCACAGAGAATATGATGGGGCCACAGAGCATATGATGGGGCCGGAGAGCATATGATGGGGCTGGAGAGCATATGATGGGGCCTGGAGAGCATATGATGGGGCCGGAGAGCATATGATGGGGCCACAGAGCATATGATGGGGCCACAGAGCATATGATGGGGCTGGAGAGCATATGATGGGGCCTGGAGAGCATATGATGGGGCCACAGAGCATAGGATGGGGCCACAGAGCATATGATGGGGCTGGAGATCATATGATGGGGCCGGAGAGCATATGATGGGGCCACAGAGAATATGATGGGGCCACAGAGCATATGATGGGGCCACAGAGCATATGATGGGGCCGGAGAGCATATGATGGGGCCACAGAGCATATGATGGGGCCACAGAGCATATGATGGGGCCAGAGAGCATATGATGGGGCCACAGAAAATATGATGGGGCCACAGAGCATATGATGGGGCCGGAGAGCATATGATGGGGCCACAGAGCATATGATGGGGCCACAGAGCATATGATGGGGCCACAGAGCATATGATGGGGCCACAGAGCATATGATGGGGCCACAGAGAATATGATGGGGCCGGGGAGCATATGATGGGGCCTGGAGAGCATATGATGGGGCCGCAGAGCATATGATGGGGCCTGGAGAGCATATGATGGGGCCACAGAGCATATGATGGGGCCACAGAGAATATGATGGGGCCGGGGAGCATATGATGGGGCCTGGAGAGCATATGATGGGGCCACAGAGAATATGATGGGGCTGGAGAGCATATGATGGGGCCGGAGAGCATATGATGGGGCCACAGAGAATATGATGGGGCCACAGAGCATATGATGGGGCCGCAGAGCATATGATGGGGCCGGAGAGCATATGATGGGGCCACAGAGCATATGATGGGGCCACAGAAAATATGATGGGGCCACAGAGCATATGATGGGGCCGGAGAGCATATGATGGGGCCGCAGAGCATATGATGGGGCCGGAGAGCATATGATGGGGCCACAGAGCATATGATGGGGCCACAGAGCATATGATGGGGCCACAGAGCATATGATGGGGCCACAGAGCATATGATGGGGCCACAGAGAATATGATGGGGCCGGAGAGCATATGATGGGGCCACAGAGCATATGATGGGGCCACAGAGAATATGATGGGGCCACAGAGCATATGATGGGGCCACAGAGCATATGATGGGGCCACAGAGCATATGATGGGGCCACAGAGCATATGATGGGGCCGGAGAGCATATGATGGGGCCACAGAGCATATGATGGGGCCACAGAGCATATGATGGGGCCACAGAGCATATGATGGGGCCGGAGAGCATATGATGGGGCCGGAGAGCATATGATGGGGCCACAGAGCATATGATGGGGCCGGAGAGCATATGATGGGGCCACAGAGCATATGATGGGGCCACAGAGAATATGATGGGGCCACAGAGCATATGATGGGGCCACAGAGCATATGATGGGGCCGGAGAGCATATGATGGGGCCGGAGAGCATATGATGGGGCCGGAGAGCATATGATGGGGCCACAGAGAATATGATGGGGCCACAGAGCATATGATGGGGCCGGAGAGCATATGATGGGGCCACAGAGCATATGATGGGGCCGGAGAGCATATGATGGGGCCACAGAGCATATGATGGGGCTGGAGAGCATATGATGGGGCCGGAGAGCATATGATGGGGCCACAGAGCATATAATGGGGCCACAGAGCATATGATGGGGCCGGAGAGCATATGATGGGGCTGGAGAGCATATGATGGGGCCGGAGAGCATATGATGGGGCCACAGAGCATATAATGGGGCCACAGAGCATATGATGGGGCCGGAGAGCATATGATGGGGCCACAGAGCATATGATGGGGCCACAGAGAATATGATGGGGCCACAGAGCATATGATGGGGCCGGAGAGCATATGATGGGGCTGGAGAGCATATGATGGGGCCTGGAGAGCATATGATGGGGCCGGAGAGCATATGATGGGGCCACAGAGCATATGATGGGGCCACAGAGCATATGATGGGGCTGGAGAGCATATGATGGGGCCTGGAGAGCATATGATGGGGCCACAGAGCATAGGATGGGGCCACAGAGCATATGATGGGGCTGGAGATCATATGATGGGGCCGGAGAGCATATGATGGGGCCACAGAGAATATGATGGGGCCACAGAGCATATGATGGGGCCACAGAGCATATGATGGGGCCGGAGAGCATTTGATGGGGCCACAGAGCATATGATGGGGCCACAGAGCATATGATGGGGCCGGAGAGCATATGATGGGGCCACAGAGAATATGATGGGGCCTGGAGAGCATATGATGGGGCCACAGAGAATATGATGGGGCCACAGAGCATATGATGGGGCCTGGAGAGCATATGATGGGGCCACAGAGAATATGATGGGGCCACAGAGCATATGATGGGGCCGGAGAGCATATGATGGGGCCTGGAGAGCATATGATGGGGCCGGAGAGCATATGATGGGGCCACAGAGCATATGATGGGGCCACAGAGCATATGATGGGGCTGGAGATCATATGATGGGGCCGGAGAGCATATGATGGGGCCACAGAGAATATGATGGGGCCACAGAGCATATGATGGGGCCACAGAGCATATGATGGGGCCGGAGAGCATATGATGGGGCCACAGAGCATATGATGGGGCCACAGAGCATATGATGGGGCTGGAGAGCATATGATGGGGCCAGAGAGCATATGATGGGGCCGGAGAGCATATGATGGGGCCGGAGAGCATATGATGGGGCCTGGAGAGCATATGATGGGGCCACAGAGCATATGATGGGGCCTGGAGAGCATATGATGGGGCCACAGAGCATATGATGGGGCTGGAGAGCATATGATGGGGCCGCAGAGCATATGATGGGGCTGGAGAGCATATGATGGGGCCGGAGAGCATATGATGGGGCCACAGAGAATATGATGGGGCTGGAGAGCATATGATGGGTCCGGAGAGCATATGATGGGGCCACAGAGAATATGATGGGGCCACAGAGCATATGATGGGGCCGCAGAGCATATGATGGGGCCGGAGAGCATATGATGGGGCCACAGAAAATATGATGGGGCCACAGAGCATATGATGGGGCCGGAGAGCATATGATGGGGCCGCAGAGCATATGATGGGGCTGGAGAGCATATGATGGGGCCACAGAGCATATGATGGGGCCACAGAGCATATGATGGGGCCGGAGAGCATATGATGGGGCCACAGAGCATATGATGGGGCCACAGAGCATATGATGGGGCGGGAGAGCATATGATGGGGCCACAGAGAATATGATGGGGCTGGAGAGCATATGATGGGGCCACAGAGCATATGATGGGGCTGGAGAGCATATGATGGGGCCACAGAGCATATGATGGGGCCGGAGAGCATATGATGGGGCCACAGAGCATATGATGGGGCCGGAGAGCATATGATGGGGCCGGAGAGCATATGATGGGGCCGGAGAGCATATGATGGGGCCACAGAGCATATGATGGGGCCGGAGAGCATATGATGGGGCCACAGAGCATATGATGGGGCCGGAGAGCATATGATGGGGCCACAGAGAATATGATGGGGTTGGAGAGCATATGATGGGGCCACAGAGCATATGATGGGGCCGGAGAGCATATGATGGGGCCGGAGAGCATATGATGGGGCCACAGAGCATATGATGGGGCCTGGAGAGCATATGATGGGGCCACAGAGCATATGATGGGGCTGGAGAGCATATGATGGGGCCGCAGAGCATATGATGGGGCCTGGAGAGCATATGATGGGGCTGTAGAGCATATGATGGGGCCGGAGAGCATATGATGGGGCCGGAGAGCATATGATGGGGCCACAGAGCATATGATGGGGCTGGAGAGCATATGATGGGGCTGGAGAGCATATGATGGGGCCACAGAGCATATGATGGGGCCGGAGAGCATATGATGGGGCCACAGAGAATATGATGGGGTTGGAGAGCATATGATGGGGCCGGAGAGAATATGATGGGGCCGGAGAGCATATGATGGGGCCACAGAGAAAATGATGGGGCTGGAGAGCATATGATGGGGCCGGAGGGCATATGATGGGGCCACAGAGCATATGATGGGGCTGGAGAGCATATGATGGGGCCGGAGAGAATTTGATGGGGCCGGAGAGCATATGATGGGGCCACAGAGAAAATGATGGGGCTGGAGAGCATATGATGGGGCCGGAGGGCATATGATGGGCCGGAGGGCATATGATGGGGCCACAGAGAATATGATGGGGCTGGAGAGCATATGATGGGGCCACAGAGAATATGATGGGGCCGGAGAGAATATGATGGGGTTGGAGAGCATACGATGGGGCCGGAGAGCATATGATGGGATTAGAGATCATATGATGGGGTTGGAGAGCATATGATGGGGCCACAGAGAATATGATGGGGCCGGAGAGAATATGATGGGGTTGGAGAGCATATGATGGGGCCGGAGAGCATATGATGGGATTAGAGATCATATGATGGGGTTGGAGAGCATATGAGAGCATCCCCAATGTCCTTGTCTATGGTCACATCTCCAATGTCCTTGTCTATGGTTACATCCCCAATGTCCTCGTCTATGGCCACACCCCCAATGTCCTCGTCTATGGCTACATCCCCAATGTCCTCGTCTATGGCTACACCCCCAATGTCCTCGTCTATGGCTACACCTCCAATGTCCTCGTCTATGGCCACATCTCCAATGTCCTCGTCTATGGCCACATCCCCAATGTCCTTGTCTATGGTCAAATCTCCAATGTCCTCGTCTATGGCTACATCTCAAATGTCCTCGTCTATGGCTACACCCCCAATGTCCTCGTCTATGGCCACATCTCCAATGTCCTCGTCTATGGCCACATCCCCAATGTCCTTGTCTATGGTCAAATCTCCAATGTCCTCGTCTATGGCTACATCTCAAATGTCCTCGTCTATGGCCACATCCCCAATGTCCTCGTCTATGGTCAAATCTCCAATGTCCTCATCTATGGCCACATCCCCAATGTCCTCGTCTATGGTCAAATCTCCAATGTCCTCGTCTATGGCTACATCTCCAATGTCCTCGTCTATGGCCACATCTCCAATGTCCTCGTCTATGGCCACATCCCCAATGTCCTTGTCTATGGTCAAATCTCCAATGTCCTCGTCTATGGCTACACCCCCAATGTCCTTGTCTATGGCCACATCCCCAATGTCCTCGTCTAATGGTCAAATCTCCAATGTCCTCGTCTATGGCCACATCCCCAATGTCCTCGTCTATGGTCAAATCTCCAATGTCCTCGTCTATGGCTACATCTCCAATGTCCTCGTCTATGGCCACATCTCCAATGTCCTCGTCTATGGCTACATCTCCAATGTCCTTGTCTATGGCCACATCCCCAATGTCCTCGTCTATGGTCAAATCTCCAATGTCCTCGTCTATGGCTACATCTCAAATGTCCTCGTCTATGGCTACACCCCCAATGTCCTCGTCTATGGCTACACCCCCAATGTCCTCGTCTATGGCTACATCCCCAATGTCCTCGTCTATGGCTACACCCCCAATGTCCTTGTCTATGGCCACATCCCCAATGTCCTCGTCTATGGTCAAATCTCCAATGTCCTCGTCTATGGCCACATCCCCAATGTCCTCGTCTATGGTCAAATCTCCAATGTCCTCGTCTATGGCTACATCTCCAATGTCCTCGTCTATGGCCACATCTCCAATGTCCTCGTCTATGGCTACATCTCCAATGTCCTTGTCTATGGCCACATCCCCAATGTCCTCGTCTATGGTCAAATCTCCAATGTCCTCGTCTATGGCTACATCTCCAATGTCCTTGTCTATGGCTACATCCCCCAATGTCCTTGTCTATGGCTACATCCCCCAATGTCCTCGTCTATGGCTACATCCCCAGTCTCCTCGTCTATGGCTACATCTCCAATGTCCTCGTCTATGGCTACACCCCCAATGTCCTCGTCTATGGCTACATCTCCAATGTCCTCGTCTATGGCCACATCTCCAATGTCCTCGTCTATGGCCACATCCCCAATGTCTTTGTCTATGGCCACATCCTCAATGTTCTCGTCTATGGCCACATCCCCAATGTTCTCGTCTATGGCCACATCCCCAATGTCCTTGTCTATGGCCACATCTCCAATGTCCTTGTCTATGGCCACACCCTCAATGTCCTTGTCTATGGCCACATCCCCAATGTCTTTGTCTATGGCCACATCCCCAATGTCCTTGTCTATGGCCATATCCCCCAATGTCCTCGTCTATGGTCACATCTCTAATGTCCTTGTCTATGGCCACATCTCCAATGTCCTTGTCTATGGCCACATCCCCAATGTCCTTGTCTATGGCCACATCCCCAATGTCCTTGTCTATGGCCACATCTCCAATGTCCTTGTCTATGGCCACACCCTCAATGTCCTTGTCTATGGCCACATCCCCAATGTCTTTGTCTATGGCCATATCCCCAATGTCCTTGTCTATGAGGCTGCCATAGACTTTATAGCTCTCCATTCTCTGAATATCGAAGTATTGATACAAGACAGACGCCCTGAGGATTGTTAAATTAATATTTATTATTACTTCAGCTCAATATATACTTTATATACACAGACAAGGCAATAGCCTTTCCTTTATAGTTTTGCATAGAATTTTCAGTCCTGCATAGAAGATCTGGAGACATTCACAGAACCCTCCACACTTCAGATCAGTCTCACCTCAGACTGTCTGGCTTCTGGTGCACCTGTCCTGTCCACCAAA
This sequence comes from Staurois parvus, assembly GCF_062004578.1. Taxonomy (NCBI): domain Eukaryota; kingdom Metazoa; phylum Chordata; class Amphibia; order Anura; family Ranidae; genus Staurois; species Staurois parvus. Next base: position 112,741 of record NW_028321132.1, read on the forward strand.
GTGTACAAACATTTTTGAAAAAGTTGGAGAAGGAAGACCCCAAATCATAGGACCAGGTTGTATCCGTTGCCTTTTCACCTTTCCTGGTAGTAAACTCCTCCCCCAGCATTCAGCTGTCACATCTCTGAGCCTTAACTGCCTATGGAATCTTGTATGTAACAGTTGGTAAGGGGTGGTCAAAAAACAGGTTAGGGTCGATTTGAACCTGGAAAGATCCTGAGGCACTATATATAGACCGGGCATAAGGTTCAGAAACTTTCAAACACCACAAGGTGATGCATGACTAATAAATGGTGAGCAAAGTGGTCTCACATTAACTGGTCATTTACCTCAATATTATGTATTTGTGTAGCGTGCCAAAACACTGTGCTGCCTCCTCCTGAGGGAAATGAGGTCCTCCATCTTCCAGTGAGAACTGAGATACTCTACTTTACAAAAGAGAACTGAGATCCCCCAACTTTCTGGGAATATGGAAATCCTCAGCTTTTCAAAATAATTGATATTCCCCAACTTCCTGAGAGTATGAAAATCGTCAACTTCTCAACATAACTGAGATCCCCCAACTTCCTAAAAGTATGGAAATCGTCAACTTCTCAACAGAACTGAGACCCCCCAACTTCCTCAGAGCATGGAAATCATCAACTTCTCAACATAACTGAGATCCCCCAACTTCCTGAGAGTATGGAAATTGTCAACTTCTCAACAGAACTGAGATCCCCCAACTTCCTAAAAGTATGGAAATCGTCAACTTCTCAACAGAACTGAGACCCCCCAACTTCCTGAGAGTATGGAAATCGTCAACTTCTCAACAGAACTGAGATCCCCCAACTTCCTGAGAGTATGGAAATCGTCAACTTCTCAACAGAACTGAGACCCCCCAACTTCCTCAGAGCATGGATATCATCAACTTCTCAACAGAACTGAGATCCCCCAACTTCCTGAGAGTATGGAAATTGTCAACTTCTCAACAGAACTGAGATCCCCCAACTTCCTAAAAGTATGGAAATCGTCAACTTCTCAACAGAACTGAGACCCCCCAACCTCCTGAGAGTATGGAAATCGTCAACTTCTCAACAGAACTGAGATCCCCCAACTTCCTGAGAGTAAGGAAATCATCAACTTCTCAACATAACTGAGATCCCCCAACTTCCTGAGAGTAAGGAAATCATCAACTTCTCAACATAACTGAGACCCCCCAACTTCCTGAGAGTATGGAAATCGTCAACTTCTCAACAGATCTGAGATCCCCCAACTTCACAAAAGTATGGAAATCATCAACTTCTCAACAGAACTGAGACCCCCCAACTTCCTGAGAGTATGGAAATCGTCAACTTCTCAATAGAACTGAGACCCCCCAACTTCCTGAGAGTATGGAAATCATCAACTTCTCAATAGAACTGAGACCCCCCAACTTCCTCAGAGTATGGAAATCGTCAACTTCTCAATAGAACTGAGATCCCCCAACTTCCTGAGAGTAAGGAAATAGTCAAGTTCTCAACAGAACTGAGACCCCCCAACTTCCTGAGAGTAAGGAAATCGTCAACTTCTCAACAGAACTGAGACCCCCCAACTTCCTGAGAGTAAGGAAATAGTCAAGTTCTCAATAGAACTGAGTTCCCCCAACCTCACAAGAGTACTGAGATCCTCCAACTTCCTGTGAGTACAGAGATCCTCAACATCCCAAGAGAACTGAGATCTCCCATCTTCCTGAGAAAACTAAGTACCTCCAACATCTTTCTGCAGCTCCTGTTTTCTGAATCACACAAAATGTTTCATATACTGCAAGATAAATGGATTTTTCAATAAATTCCCTTCATTTTGCTCCCTCAATTCCCTCACAATAAGCACACCCAAACTTGTCAAATTCTGCAAGAATTCTTGAATCCCCTTCTAAAGCTGGGTGTCCTCTTCTCCAGGAGACAGTCCACCCCCGACATGATTTGTTGTGGTCCTCCTGCGACCGCTAAGGAGACTTAATGCTCTGCGGCCAAACTGTGAGGCTCTCGATAGGCCGACATGGATGCAGTGAGTATCATGTGTAATAGAGATTTCCGAGAAGAAGCCCACAGATCCTCGACATGGCAGAAGTGCATCTGCCCCTTCCAAGTCATGCAGAACACCCAGAATCTGTTGTCGCTCACTTGGGTCCCACAAGCCCCGGACATCTAGAAGGGAGGACAGATGACGTTTCCTGAAACATAGAAGGGTCACGGTTGGTTGGAGGAAGAGTTAAAGTTGATGTTCTCCTAACAGTAAGGAAATCAGGGCTGGTACAGGAAATGGACAGAAGTGCCAGATTAGGTGGTCCTAAGTAGACCGTGATGACCTCTAATATGAAGGAAGGAAGGACGGAAGAAAACAAAGTATGATATATCGGTCACCAGCACAGGGTGAGGAAATGACCATTATTACCCACAATTACTACAAGCAAGAAACGTTTACAATAGACCAGTCAGTGATGTGATGTGTCGCCTCTGTGGGATCCTCCAGTGTGACTAACATGAGGCCAGTCTATTGTCTGTACAAACTACGAATCTGTCGGCAATTAGTGAGCCAACAGAATGAGGTGGGAGATGTTTCCTCAGTAGCCCCATACACACCATGAGAGTATCGGACAAATGATCGGCTGGTTTTCTTTTTTTCCCTCTTGCTAGTCTCATATGGAAAATGAAGCGGTTGCTGAAGTTATGAACATTCTTGTGCAACAGAATAACAATTTGTGATGTATTTTTGGATGAAAACTGTAAAATCGTCCAATCTGGTGTCGGAAAATGTTCATTCTTGTCCCTTACAATAACATGAGAGCTGTGTACTAACAATCAGATTATCGGACCATCTCTTCCATTTTCCTGCCGTTTTCTGGTCGTAGGCAGCATCTGCCTAGGGCCTCCAGGATAGGGCCTCCAGGATAGGGCCTCCAGGATAGGGCCTCCAGGATAGGGCCTCCAGGATTAGCCTCATGGAGATTTTTCTGCTCAGCCTCCAGGCTGGAAAATATCCAAGAGACCTTTATCTACATAACACATCTCGGATGAATCTCCCAATGTGGCTATTACATTGTGGCAGCCCTGCCCAAGAATTCGGCTCAGTATATCAGTCCTGTCTCTGAGCTGTACTCGGCTCAGTACATCATTCCTGTCTCTGAGCTGTACTCGGCTCAGTAAATCATTCCTGTCTCTGAGCTGTACTCGGCTCAGTATATCATTCCCAACTCTGAGCTGTACTCGGCTCAGTAAATCATTCCTGTCTCTGAGCTGTACTCGGCTCAGTATATCATTCCCAACTCTGAGCTGTACTCGGCTCAGTACATCATTCCTGTCTCTGAGCTGTACTCGGCTCAGTATATCATTCCTGTCTCTGAGCTGTACTCGGCTCAGTACATCATTCCTGTCTCTGAGCTGTACTCGGCTCAGTATATCATTCCTGTCTCTGAGCTGTACTCGGCTCAGTATATCATTCCCAACTCTGAGCTGTACTCGGCTCAGTAAATCATCCCTGTCTCTGAGCTGTACTCGGCTCAGTATATCATTCCCAACTCTGAGCTGTACTCGGCTCAGTACATCATTCCTGTCTCTGAGCTGTACTCAGCTCAGTACATCATTCCTGTCTCTGAGCTGTACTCGGCTCAGTATATCATTCCCAACTCTGAGCTGTACTCGGCTCAGTACATCATTCCTGTCTCTGAGCTGTACTCGGCTCAGTATATCATTCCTGTCTCTGAGCTGTACTCAGCTCAGTACATCATTCCTGTCTCTGAGCTGTACTCGGCTCAGTACATCATTCCTGTCTCTGAGCTGTACTCGGCTCAGTATATCATTCCTGTCTCTGAGCTGTACTCGGCTCAGTACATCATTCCTGTCTCTGAGCTGTACTCAGCTCAGTACATCATTCCTGTCTCTGAGCTGTACTCGGCTCAGTATATCATTCCCAACTCTGAGCTGTACTCGGCTCAGTACATCATTCCTGTCTCTGAGCTGTACTCGGCTCAGTACATCATTCCTGTCTCTGAGCTGTACTCGGCTCAGTACATCATTCCTGTCTCTGAGCTGTACTCGGCTCAGTACATCATTCCTGTCTCTGAGCTGTACTCGGCTCAGTATATCATTCCTGTCACTGAGCTGTACTCGGCTCAGTACATCATTCCTGTCTCTGAGCTGTACTCGGCTCAGTACATCATTCCTGTCTCTGAGCTGTACTCGGCTCAGTACATCATTCCTGTCTCTGAGCTGTACTCGGCTCAGTACATCATTCCTGTCTCTGAGCTGTACTCGGCTCAGTACATCATTCCTGTCTCTGAGCTGTACTCGGCTCAGTATATCATTCCTGTCACTGAGCTGTACTCGGCTCAGTACATCATTCCTGTCTCTGAGCTGTACTCGGCTCAGTACATCATTCCTGTCTCTGAGCTGTACTCGGCTCAGTATATCATTCCTGTCACTGAGCTGTACTCGGCTCAGTACATCATTCCTGTCTCTGAGCTGTACTTGGCTCAGTATATCATTCCTGTCACTGAGCTGTACTCGGCTCAGTACATCATTCCTGTCTCTGAGCTGTACTCGGCTCAGTACATCATTCCTGTCTCTGAGCTGTACTCGGCTCAGTACATCATTCCTGTCTCTGAGCTGTACTCGGCTCAGTACATCATTCCTGTCTCTGAGCTGTACTCGGCTCAGTACATCATTCCTGTCTCTGAGCTGTACTCGGCTCAGTACATCATTCCTGTCTCTGAGCTGTACTCGGCTCAGTACATCATTCCTGTCTCTGAGCTGTACTCGGCTCAGTACATCATTCCTGTCACTGAGCTGTACTCGGCTCAGTACATCATTCCTGTCTCTGAGCTGTACTCGGCTCAGTACATCATTCCTGTCTCTGAGCTGTACTCGGCTCAGTACATCATTCCTGTCTCTGAGCTGTACTCGGCTCAGTACATCATTCCTGTCTCTGAGCTGTACTCGGCTCAGTACATCATTCCTGTCTCTGAGCTGTACTCGGCTCAGTACATCATTCCTGTCTCTGAGCTGTACTCGGCTCAGTACATCATTCCTGTCTCTGAGCTGTACTCGGCTCAGTACATCATTCCTGACTCTGAATGTTTGGATCTACAATCTCCTAGATCTATGAATTTCCGGATCTATGAATTCCCTGACCTTTGATTTATCGGATCTATGAATTTCCGGATCTATGAATTCCGGGATCTATGATCTCCTTGATCTATGAACTCCGGGATCTATGAATTCCAGGATCTATGATCTAAGAGAAAGAATTGTTGGAGGTCTATGAACTCTGGGATCTATGAAATTGGGATCTATGAACTTGGGATCTATGAACTCCGGGATCTATGAACTCCGGGATCTATAAACTCCGGGATCTATAAACTCCGGGATCTATAAACTCCAGGATCTATGAACTCGCGATCTATGAACTCCGCGATCTATGAACTCCGCGATCTATGAACTCCGCGATCTATGAACTCTGGATCTGTGAACTCCGGGATCTATGAACTCCGGGATCTGTGAACTCCGGGATCTATGAACTCTGGATCTGTGAACTCCGGGATCTATGATCTAAGAGAAGGAATTGTTGAAGATCTATGAACTCCGTGATCTATGAACTCCGGATCTTTGAACTCCGGGACCTATGAACTCCGGAATCTATGAGCTCCGGGATCTATGATCTCCCTGATCTGTGAACTCCGGGATCTGTGAACTCCGGGATCTGTGAACTCCGGGATCTGTGAACTCCGGGATCTGTGAACTCCGGAATCTGTGAACTCCGGAATCTGTGAACTCCGGAATCTGTGAACTCCGGGATATGTGAACTCCGGGATCTGTGAACTCCGGGATCTGTGAACTCCGGAATCTGTGAACTCCGGAATCTGTGAACTCCGGAATCTGTGAACTCCGGGATATGTGAACTCCGGAATCTGTGAACTCCGGGATATGTGAACTCCGGATCTATGAACTCCGGAATATATAAACTCCGGGATCTATGAACTGTGGGATCTGTGATCTCCCTGATCTATGAATTCCTGGATCTATGAATTCCGGGATCTATGATCTCCCGGATCTATGAATTCCCGGATCTATGATCTCCCTGATCTATGAATTCCTGGATCAAAGAATTCCTGAACCTATGAAATCCGGGATCTGTGAACTCCGGAATCTGTGAACTCCGGGATCTGTGAACTCCGGGATCTGTGAACTCCGGGATCTATGATCTAAGAGAAGGAATTGTTGGAGATCTATGAACTCCGGGATCTATGAACTCCGGATCTATGAACTCCAGGATCTATGAACTCCGGATCTCTGAACTCCGGATCTATGAACTCCGGATCTATGAACTCCGGATCTATGAACTCCGGGATCTATGAACTCCGGATCTATGAACTCCGGGATCTATGAACTCCGGGATCTATGAACTCCGGGATCTATGAACTCCGGGATCTATGAACTCCAGATATATGAAATCTGGGATCTGTGAACTCCGGGATCTATGATCTAAGAGAAGGAATTGTTGGAGATCTATGAACTCCGGGATCTATGAACTCCGGATCTACGAACTCCGGATCTATGAACTCCGGATCTATGAACTCCGGATCTATGAACTCCGGATCTATAAACTCCGGATCTATACACTCCGGGATCTATACACTCCGGGATCTATGGACTCCGGGATCTATGGACTCCGGGATCTATGGACTCCAGGATCTATGAACTCCGAGATCTATAAACTCCGGGATCTATGAACTCCGGATCTAGGAACTCCAGATCTATGGACTCTGGGATCTATGAACTCCGGGATCTATGGACTCTTGGATCTATGAACTCCGGATCTATGATCTCCCTGATCTATGAACTCCGGGATCTATGGACTCCGGGATCTATGAACTCCGGATCTATGATCTCCCTGATCTATGGACTCCGGGATCTATGGACTCCGGGATCTATGAACTCCGGGATCTATGGACTCCGGGATCTAAGAACTCCGGGATCTATGAACTCCGGATCTATGATCTCCCTGATCTATGAACTCCGGGATCTATAAACTTGGGATCTATGAACTCCGGGATCTATGAACTCCGGGATCTATAAAATCTGGGATCTATGAACTCCTGGGATCTATAATCTCTGGATCTATGAACTCCGGGATCTATGAACACCGGATCTATGATCTCCCTGATCTATGGACTCCGGGATCTATGAACTCCGGATCTATGGACTCCGGATCTATGATCTCCCTGATCTATGGACTCCGGGATCTATGAACTCCGGATCTATGGACTCCGGATCTATGAACTCCGGATCTATGAACTCCGGATCTATGAACTCCGGATCTATGAACTCCGGGATCTATGAACTCCGGGATCTATGAACTCCGGGATCTATGGACTCCGGATCTATGAACTCCGGGATCTATGAACTCCGGGATCTATGATCTAAGAGAAGGAATTGTTGGAGATCTATGAACTCCGGGATCTATGAACTCCGGATCTACGAACTCTGGATCTATGAACTCCGGATCTATGAACTCCGGATCTATGAACTCCGGATCTATAAACTCCGGATCTATACACTCCGGGATCTATGGACTCCGGGATCTATGGACTCCGGGATCTATGGACTCCAGGATCTATGAACTCCGAGATCTATAAACTCCGGGATCTATGAACTCCGGATCTAGGAACTCCAGATCTATGGACTCTGGGATCTATGAACTCCGGGATCTATGGACTCTTGGATCTATGAACTCCGGATCTATGATCTCCCTGATCTATGAACTCCGGGATCTATGGACTCCGGGATCTATGAACTCCGGATCTATGATCTCCCTGATCTATGGACTCCGGGATCTATGGACTCCGGGATCTATGAACTCCGGGATCTATGGACTCCGGGATCTAAGAACTCCGTGATCTATGAACTCCGGATCTATGATCTCCCTGATCTATGAACTCCGGGATCTATAAACTTGGGATCTATGAACTCCGGGATCTATGAACTCCGGGATCTATAAAATCTGGGATCTATGAACTCCTGGGATCTATAATCTCTGGATCTATGAACTCCGGGATCTATGAACACCGGATCTATGATCTCCCTGATCTATGGACTCCGGGATCTATGAACTCCGGATCTATGGACTCCGGATCTATGATCTCCCTGATCTATGGACTCCGGGATCTATGAACTCCGGATCTATGGACTCCGGATCTATGAACTCCGGATCTATGAACTCCGGATCTATGAACTCCGGATCTATGAACTCCGGGATCTATGAACTCCGGGATCTATGAACTCCGGGATCTATGGACTCCGGATCTATGATCTCCCTGATCTATGGACTCCGGGATCTATGAACTCCGGGATCTATGGACTCCGGATCTATGAACTCCGGATCTATGAACTCCGGGATCTATGATCTATGAGAAGGAAATGCCGGAGATCTCTGACACTGACCTGAAGTCTGGAAAGTCCGACACCAACATCCCCACCTCCATCTGGATGGACGCCGTGTCTTCCAGGACCAAAATCTCCGAGAGTCGCGGGATGACGTGCTCCAGCATGGCCTGTGGGGATTCCTGAGGAGAGGGAGGAGTCAGAGGATGGGGTTAGGGGGAGAGGTGGGAAGAGTGGGATCTCAGTGTGTGGGGATGGGGATCTCA